>NC_069504.1:238673308-238710808 GCF_027579735.1 Bombina bombina | reverse complement strand
AATAATATATATGTTATGGGTAAAGTCAGATATTGGGTAATCCTAGGAAAATGGACATTACCCAAGCGGCTATGGGCAAAGCCTGATCCCCTGAGTGCGGAGTCACTGCATAAAATATATATACAATGCACTGTAATTCTCCCATTGTCACTATATTTTTGCCTCCACCTGGGGGGTTCAAGGGAACAGTTTAAAGTAAACGTAAGTCTATTGGCCATCATAGGTTAGCTGTCAAAGTATATAACACAACATGGGTAAATAGACAAAATGCGGTATGCAACTATATATCCACTCTGGATAATAGATAAAAAAAGACATCAAATCTTATATAAGTACCCACTAGGAGTGCAGAAGCCTACTCCTTTGGCTGTGTGATCGCTGTATAGCCGCCTCTGTAGTGTTGGAATACGGTGCAATGCTTTACAGATCTAACGAGTGCGTAGCTCTGAGTGTTTCAAAGCCGCATGGCTAATTAGCATAAATTTGTGACGGGTGCGGCGTGGGCTAAACGCTATATGCACATTGTTACTATTGAAAGTCCAATGATAGTTGTGTGTAGCTAGGTGCTAATTGCTAGATACTGATAATTGGCAGTATGTCTATTGATGCTTAAAGGGACATTATACACTCATTTTTTTCTTTGCATAAATGTTTTGTAGATGATCTATTTATATAGTCCATAAAGTTTTTTTTTTTAAAATTAATGTATAGTTTTGCTTATTTTTAAATAACATTGCTCTGATTTTTAGACTCCTAACCAAGCCCCAAAGTTTTATGTGAATACCGTCAGCTACCTACTCCAGCTTGCTCCTGTTAGTGTAAAGGTTCTTTTCATATGCAAAAGAAGGGGGAGGGGGGGAGTGTCTTATTTGCCACTTGCAGTGGGCTTTACAGCTACCTTTTCAACAGAGCCAAACTGACAGCTTCTAAGTAAGTTTTTAAACAGTTTTATACTGGATTTTTATATCAGTATCTGTGCATATTATTCTTTATAGTAGTGTCTATTACATGCAGTTATATGAAAATGAGTGTATACTGTCCCTTTAATGTTATAAATACATCGTTTCAGCACCGTAGGAGCTGAAGTGTGAAAAACACAGAAACTTGAGACAGCAATGAACCCAGCATCTGGCCCTACGTATAGAGTAATAAAATGTTATAGTGGTAATATGTGTACATGCGTATAGGAGTCAATCATGATATTAAATCAGTATAAGGTCATCCAATTAATTAACCCACATAGTTAGTAATAACATCATGTGGAATTGCTTATAACTTCCATAAGGATTAGTAAAATCTGTCACTGGAAATCACACTAAGGCCAGAGGGCTGTAAACAATCACTGTGTAGTGTGTCAAGAAATCTTAAGTTTAAGACTAAATCTAAGTATACAGTGGATATAAAAAGTCTACACACCCCTGTTAAAAGTCAGGTTTCTGTGATGTAAAAAATGAGACAAAGATAAATCATTTCAGAATTTTTCCACCGTTAATGTGACCTATAAACTATGCAACTCAATTGAAAAACAAACTGAAATCTTTTAGGTAAAGGGAAATAAAAAAACTAAAAATAAAATAATATGGTTGGATAAGTGTGAACACCCTTAAACTAATACTTTATTGAAGCACCTTTTGATTTTATTACAGCACTCAGTCTTTTTGGGTATGAGTTTTTCAGCATGGCACATGTTGACTTCGCAAGATTTGCCCACTCTTCTTTGCAAAAACATATATGTCAGAATGCGAGGGCATCTCCTGGGCACAGCCCTCTTCAGATCACCCCTGAGATTTTGAATTGGATTCAGGTCTGGGCTCTGGCTGGGCCATCCCAAAACTTTAATCATCTTCTGGTGAAGCCATTCCTTTGTTGATTTGGATGTATGCTTTGGGTCGTTGTCATGCTGAAAGATGAAGTTCCTCTTCATGTTCAGCTTTCTAGCAGAAGCCTGAAGGTTTTGTGCCAATATTGTCTGGCATTTGGAACTATTCATTATTCCCTCTACCTTGACTAAGGCCCCAGTTTCAGCTGAAGAAAAACAACCCCAAAGCATGATGCTGACACCACCATGCTTCACTGTAGGTATGGTGTTCTTTTGGTGATATGCAGTGTTGTTTTTGCGCCAAACATATCTTTTGGAATTATGGCCAAAAAGTTTAACTTTGGTTTCATCAGACCAGAACACTTTTTGCAACATGCTTTTGGGAAACTTCAGATGTGTTTTGCAAAATTTAGCTGGGCTTGGATGTTTTTTTTTTTTTTTTTTTAATGAAAAGGCTTCCGTCTTGCCACTCTACCCCATAGCCCAGACCAATGAAGAATACGGGCGATTGTTGTCACATGTACCACACAGCCAGTACTTGAAAGATATTCCTGCAGCTCCTTTAATGTTGCTGTAGGCCTCTTGGCAGCCTCCCAGACCAGTTTTCTTCTCGTCTTTTCATCAATTTTGGAGGGACATCCAGTTCTTGGTAATGTCACTGTTGCACCATATTTTCTTCACTTGATGATGACTGTGTTCCATGGAATATCTAATGCCTTGGAAATTCTTTTGTACCCTTCTCCTGACTGATACCTTTTAACAATGAGATCCCTCTGATGCTTTAGAAGCTCTCTGCGGACCATGGCTTTTGCTGTAGGATGCGACTAACAAAATGTCAGGAAAGACCTACAAGAACAGCTGAACTTTATTTGGGGTTAATCAGAGGCACTTTAAATGATGACAGGTGTGTACTGACTCCTATTTAACCTGATTTTGAATGTGATTGCTTAATTCTGAACACAGCTACATCCCCAGTTATAAAAGGGTGTTCACACTTATGCAACCATATTTTTTTTTATTTTTTTTTTTTTATTTCCCTTTACCTAAAAGATTTCAGTTTGTTTTTCAATTGAGTTGTACAGTTTATAGGTCACATTAAAGGTGGAAAAAAGTTCTGAAATGATTTATCTTTGTCTCATTTTTTTACATCACAGAAACCTGACATTTTAACAGGGGTGTGTAGACTTTTTATATCCACTGTACATCGCAGATCTTGTGTCGGGGTATACGGCTAACTCCCACAGTGAGACCTCATGGCATTTTGCATATCATTGGTCTGCTGTTAACAAGAGGCAATCAGGATCATAGTAATATAGATATATACATTTGTATATATCTATATATACACACCTATGTATATTTTTGTATATATCTCCATGGTCATCATGGGCATGCAGTGTTAAACACATATTTAGAAAGTCTCAGAGTAAGTAGCGGTTGAAAAATGTCAGTAGGGGCAAAACAGGTCAGCGGTGTATTCGAAACATGTCATAGAAGGTATTCCCTAATGAGTTCATCAATGTTACTTCATGTGTATCACATGTGTTCCATCCATATCAGTTCATTGGTGCTATAACTTATAAATTAGTATGAGATTTATTAGGTCATGTGAAGTAACATTGATGACCTCATTAGGGGATACCTTCTATGACATGATTCCAATACGCCGCTGACGTGTTTTGACCCTACTGACTTTTAAATCCTATAACATTATTTTACCTATATGTAACAATAAAACTTTTTTTTTTTTAACATTACAACTAAAATATATTATCAGATCCAATAACTATATCGGTGTTAATATACGTGTGTCTGTCTATATAATCTAGATAGATAGATATATGTGTGTGTGTGTAAAATATATATATATTTTTTTTCTTCATTCCTTTTTTTTTTTTTTTATTTCAGGAAATAAAGTCTCAAAGCCATTATAACCATGGGTACAGTGAGCCCCTTGGACGTAAAAGCCACATGGATGATTATAGCACATGGGATATTGTCAAAGCCACACAGTAAGTAGTTCTATAAAATATCTTTTTAGAAATACATTAATTTCATACTGTTTTTATATGCATTAATTTGAGATTCCTCTCATAATAATTCTGATTTCCATCTTAATGGGAGGAGAGTCCACTGCTTCATTCATTACTTGTGGGAATTAAGTACCTGGCCACCAGGAGGAGGCAAAGACACCCCAGCCAAAGGCTTAAATACCTTCCCCTCATCCCCCACTCATTCTTTGCCTTTCGTCACAGGAAGTTGGCAGAGAAGTGTCGGAAGATTCGGAGTAGTCTCTTATGGAGGGTAGTACTCTTCGAAATGGGACTGGAGTTTTAAGTAGTCCTGTCAGCTTCTCAGTGAGAGCATGGATGAAGGTTAGAGTCCGGAGATGCAGGGAGAGTCTTTCAGCGAAACCATCACGACTCAGATTAACAGCTCCTTAAACAATCAGCATTGACGAGTTTTGCTGCCTGCTTTGTGCACTCAAGTCCATGTCAGGAGCGATGCTACTAACCTGTCACACTTGAAGGGCCGTGTACCTGTTCCACGGCATAGATTCTGGTAAGATCGTTTAATTTATACACGTATGATAATGCAAGAAGACAGGGTCACAGTGTGTCTCCTTTTATCTGTATAGAATCAGGGGGGGACTGATGCATAATATCTTTATTGTGTTTGGTGCTGCGTCATGTGTGAGATGAGGCTCTAGCAATGTCGAGCAGTCAGGTGTAGATTGGAGCGGCCTTTTTTTGGCGCGTTTTCTCTATAGTGCAGGGGCAGTCCTGCATGGCACTCCATGTGACCGGGTGTGGCCTCTTCAACTTCCTCTTTCCTGTTCGGCAATGGCGGGAGATGTAACGGTTTCTCTGTGGACCCGGGTCATAGGAGGTGGTGAGTGCCCCGGCCATTGTTTTTTTTTTTTTTTTTTTTTTTTTTATAAAGGTGCCTTTTTTTAATTTATCTAGTCCGTATTAAAGGTGTAAGCTATGGAGGACTCTGATATGTTAGAGGATACCCCCTCTTTAATTAAATCTAATACCTGTCTTTATTGTGAGGAGGTACAGGTTGATCCGCCTGCTCAACTGTGTTCCGCATGCTTTGATAAGATTGCAATATCTAAAAAGAATAAGATATTTAGCACTACTAAGCCGTCCACCTTTGAGGGTTCTCTGTCCCACGATGTGTCGTTCAAAGAGCCCATGGATGAAAAATTAGAATCCATGTTAAGAAAGATGTTTCAACTCACGGGGTTTGTTTTTCAACTGGCAGCGGCGATCGCTGCGGTGGTGGGTGCGGCTACCTACTGGTGTGACGCACTGTCAGCTATGGTCGAGGTGGAGAATCCCCTCGAGGAGATACAGGAAAAGATTAAGGCCTTGAGGGTAGCTAATTTTTTTTACTGTGATGCCAATATGCAGGTTATTCGCCTGAATGCCAATACATCAGGTTTCTCTGTTCTAGCCTGCAGGGCTCTGTGGTTAAAGTCGTGGTCTGCGGACATGAATTCCAATTCTAGATTACTATCCCTTCTTTTTCAGGAGAAAGTCCTTTTTGGCCCAGGGCTGGACTCTATCATATCCACGGTTTTGGGAGGCAAGGGTGCCTTCCTTCCGCAGGAAAAGAAGAATAAGGTAAGAAGTATAAGCCTAAGGGCTCTACTTTTTGTCCCTTTCGTTCGGACAAGTCTCAACGCCAGCAGACTGCTGCGAAGACCGAGCAGTCCAAGGGATCTTGGAAGCCAGCTTACACCTGGAACAAATCCAAGGAGAGCAAGAAGCCCGCTGAGACAAAGTCGGCATGAAGGGGTGGCCCCCGATCTGTCTCTGAATCTCGTAAGGGGCAGACTATCTCTGCTCGTAGAGGCTTGGATGCAAGAAATACAGGATCCTTGGGTTCTGGAGGTTATCACCCAGGGTTACAAGATAAGGTTCAAGACTCATCCGCTCAGGTGCAGATTCCTCCTGTCAAACCTATCCTCAAGACCAGAGAAGAGAGACGCCTTCCTAGAGTGCATGAGGGATCTCTCCTCTCTCGGAGTAATCGTTTCAGTACCCCTAGCAGAAAGGGGTCTAAGGTACTATTCAAACCTTTTGGTGGTCCCAAAGAAGGGCACGTTACGCCCAATTCTGGACCTAAAGTGCCTAAACAAGTTTGTCAGTTTCATCGTTCAAAATGGAGACGATCAGATCGATTCTACCCCTAGTTCAAGAGGGGCAATTTATGACAATAGACTTCAAGGATGCTTACCTTCATGTGCCAATCCACAAGGACCACTTCAGGTTCCTAAGATTCGCTTTTCTGGACCAACACTTTGTCGCCCTTCCGTTCGGTCTGGCAACTGGCTCAACAGTCTTTACAAAGGTTCTGTGAGCACTGCTCACGGTAGCGAGAGCCAGAGGTATTGCGGTGGCTCCTTATCTGGACGATATCCTAGTTCAGGCTCTGTCCTGCAGTCTCGCGGAGGACCACTTGAGGGCTCTTCTTCTTCTCCTTCGATCCCACTGGTGGAAGATAAACTAGGGAAAGAGTTCTCTGGTTCCTAGCAACAGGGTGGAGTTCCTGGGTATGATAATAGATTCCATATCTATGAAGATATTCTTGACGGATCAGAGACGTTCCAAGATTGCGTCCAGCTGTCTTTGTTCTTCCGACGTCCTCAAGGCCATCTGTTGCCAGGTGTATGAAGGTGATCGGGCTCATGGTTTTCAGCAGATGTCATTCCTTTCGCCAGGTTCCATCTAAGACCTCTGCAGTTATGCATGTTGAGAAAATGGAACGGCGATCACTCAGATCTACCCCAGCAGATCTCTCTGGACAATCGAGCGAGGGAATCCCTCTCTTGGTGGGTCCGTCCGGGACATCCTTCTTGAGACCATCCTGGGAGATTGTGACCACGGATGCAAGTATATCAGGATGGGTAGCTGTTTGGGGCGCCAGAAAGGCACAAGGCAGGTGGACTCAAGAGGAGTCGACCCTACCGATAAATATCTTGGAACTACAAGCAATATTCCTCGCTCTGAGGGCTTGGCCCCTCTTGCGTTTGTCTAGTTTCATAAGATTCCAGTTGGACAACATTTCCTCTGTGGCATACATAAACCATCAGGGGGGAACGAGAAGCTCCCTATCCATGAGGGAGGTGTCTTGGATTCTGGAATGGGCAGAGATCCACAACTGCTCGCTCTCAATGATCCACATTCCAGGTGTGGACAACTGGGAAGGGGATTTCTTCAGCAGATAATCGTTTCATCCGGGGGAATGGGCTCTCCATCCCGAGGTGTTTGGGGAGCTCTGCAACAGATGGGGGACGCCGGAGATAGATCTCATGGTGTTCAGACTCCACTTCAAGCTACCCAGATATGGGTCGCGGTCCAGGGATCCCCAGGCAGAGCTGATGGATGCCTTAGCGGTACCTTGGCAGTTCAATCTAATTTACATTTTCCCCCTGTTGCCACTTCTTCCTTGAGTGGTGGCCCGCATCAAACGGGAGCAAGCTTCGACCATTGTGATTCCTCCATAGTGGCCATGGAGGATGTGGTTTGTGGATCTGGTGGGAATGTCGTAGTTTCCTCCATGGAGGTTACCCGGTCGCAGAGATCTGTTGGTTAAGGGTCCTTTTTCTCCACCAAAATCTTGATTCTCTGAGACTGACTGCATGGGGATTAAACGCCTAGCCTTGGCCAAGAGAGGGTTCTCAGAGTAATTGATACTCATTCAGGCCAGGAAACCGGTCACTTGTCGCATCATAAGGTGTGGAGGACCTATTTATCCTGGTGTGATGAACGTGGATATCCCTGGCACGAGGTTAGGGTATCCAGGATTCTGGCCTTTTTCCAAGATGAACTGGATAAGGGTCTTGCTGCCAGTTCCTTAAAGGGACATATTTCGGTATTATTGGTTCTGTTACACAAGAAGGTAGCGGAGCTTCCTGATATTCAGTCCTTTTGTTCAGGCTCTGTCAAGAATTAGACCGATATTTAGATCTTCTGCTCCTCCTTGGAGCTTAAATTTGGTTCTTTAGGTTTTGCAGAGGGCTCCGTTTGAGCCTATGCATGTGCTTGACATTAAGATTCTTTCCTGGAAGGTTCTATTCCTTCTGGCTATTGTCTCTGAGTTAGCGGCCTTGCAATGTGAGCCCCCTTACCTGTTTTTTCACGCTAATAAGGCTGTACTTCACACTGGGTTGGGTTTTCTTCCCAAGGTGGTGTCAGATCGTAACATCAATCAGGAAATAGTTCCTTCCTTGTGTCCTAACCCTTCTTCGTCTAAGGAAAGGTTACTTCATAACTTGGATGTTGTTCAAGCCTTGAAGTTTTATCTTAAGGCCACAAAGGATTTCAGACAGACTTCGTCTTTGTCGTGTATTCAGGGAAGCGTAGGGGGCAGAAGGCCTCTTCCATTTCACTGTCTTTTTGTTTGAGGAGCCTACGAGACAGCAGGACATAAGCCTCCTTAGAGGACTACAGCTCACTCAACTAGGGCTGTGGCCTCTTCTTGGGCCTTTAAGAACGAGACCTCTGTGGAGCAGATTTGTAAGGCGACTACTTGGTCGACCTTACATACTTTTGCAAAATTTTACAAATTTTATATTTTTGCTTCGGCGGAAGCTGTTTTTGGGAGAGAGGTTCTGCATGCTGTGGTGCCCTCAGTATAGGGT
Source organism: Bombina bombina (assembly GCF_027579735.1). NCBI lineage: Eukaryota > Metazoa > Chordata > Amphibia > Anura > Bombinatoridae > Bombina > Bombina bombina. The sequence continues at coordinate 238,702,334 of NC_069504.1, read as the reverse complement.
CCGCCTCCTTTTACCCTCCCGTTTTGTTCATTCAGTGTCCTCTAGAGCTTGGGTATTCCCACAAGTAATGAATGAAGCAGTGGACTATCCTCCCATTAAGATGGGAAAACATAAATTATGCTTACCTGATAATTTCATTTCTGTCTGTGGGAGGAGAGTCCACTGCTCCTGCATGTTTCTCTGGGGGGCGGACCTAAATTTAATATTGTTCTTCTGGCACCATTTATACCCTGATATTTCTTCTACTGTTCCTTGTTCCCTTGGCAGAATGACTGGTGGATGAGGTTAGTGGGGGAGGTATTTAAGCCTTTGGCTGGGCTGTCTTTGCCTCCTCCTGGTGGCCAGGTTCTTAATTCCAACAAGTAATGAATGAAGCAGTGGACTCTCCTCCCACAGATGGAAATTAAATTATCAGGTAAGAATAATTTATGTTTTTAATACAAAACTTTTCTTTTTTTTTTTTTTTTTTTTGGTATATATAAATTCTTTACATAAATTCTTTGTTTTCTAAGATATAGTGAGTCCACGTCTTCATCATTTACTGTTGGGAATATCACTCCTGGCCAGCACGAGGAGGCAAAGAGTACCACAGTCAAACTTTTAAGTATCACTCCCTTTCCCACAACTCCCAGTCATTCTCTTTGCCTTTGAAATTGGATTTCTTTCACTACAAGCAAGATTTTATCTACTAGAAAGCCAGAGTAGGTTTTTTTTTTTCCACAGGTCTCTCTAAGGAGTGGCTTCTTTTTATACCGGGTGGGCTGTCCTCCTGCCGGACAGCTAGAGGTGCAGGTAAGTGCCTAATTTTTATCTTGTGGGATAGAGTACGGCACTGAAGGGTTAAATGCATTCTACACACACATGGGACTTTAATCCTGGGATTAGGATTCTTGTCAGGCAGGAAGCAGGCAGATTGTGAAGGTGTATTCAGGGGCTAAAAATGATATTCCTAGAGAGGAGTTAATTTTTATTGGTGGCTTAGGGGTCAATTTTATTCAGAGATAATCTGGTTGCACCTTCTTACTAGAAACCCTATCGGTTTCCACTGCGACTGAAAGTATTTTTTGTGTTTTTTTACTGATGCGGTCTATCGGCTAGAAGTAGTTTAGTGGCGCAGCTTCTTAGCCGATTATGTGACATTGGAGCGGAGCTGTCAGGTCTCCTGCTGATTTGAACTTTGGAAGTTGTTTGTTGGGATTGCAAGGCACCTTGTGCACAACGGGGGCAGGAAAGCACCTCAGTCTTGCGCTTAGGTGTAGAGGAGTCTCTTACAAAATTTTTACGGCCAAAAACTTTTTTCTAAAGATTAGTACGTAATCACAATTGAGAATTGTTTTAGTACTTGAGTAAAATTTTTGGCTGAGGACTCAGATGGCATTTGAACCCAAGTTTCTTAGATTGCCTGCTTATGGTTATTTTTGAAAAGAACAGTAAATAATTAAGTTCTTTTTTTACTGGTTGCTGGACAGGTGCCGGCTTTGTTCAGATAATCCAGTTGAACCACTCTTGCAATTTTGTTCCTAGTGTATAGAGAGGACTATAAAACATAAAGAGCCACCCGTCTCTCAGATTGATGCTGTTCAGGCTATGCCACAGCTTCCTCCTCAGACGTCCCAAGACTTAATGGTGTCACATGCAGTGCCCTGTGGTTCCTCTCAATCTCTTGGAGGAGTTAATTTGCAAGCAGAAATTGCTGTCCAGGTATCCTCTGCGGTATCTGGGGCATTAGCTGCCATTCCCATGCTACAAGGTAAATGCAAGAGGAAAATTAGAGATTCAGATAGTAAGGTTTCTGCTCCTGTTTTGGCTACCCAAGTTGCCCTTTCTCATAAGTCTGATGAGGAAGATACGTCAGTAGCCACTGAAGGTAAAATCTCAGATTTGGACAGTATAATGCCTTCATCTGATGCTGAAGTGGTATCAGATTTAAGCTTGAATACCTCCGTGCGCTTTTAAAGGAGGTTTTGGCTACCTTGGACGACTCCGATAACTCTGTCGTTGTCAACCCTAAGAATTCTTTTAAACTTAATAAATACTTAGATGATTCTTCCTCTGTGGAGGTTTTTCCTGTGCCAGACCGTGCCACAGAGATTATAGCACAGGAATGGGAGAGGCCAGGGATACCTTTCTCCTGTCTTTAAGAAGATGTTTCCTGTTGCTGACTCCATTAAAGAGTCGTGGCAAACGAAGGGGCCATTTCTACTCTGGCTAAGAGAACTAATATTCCTATTGAGGATAGCTGCTCCTTTAAGGATCCAGTGGACAAGAAGCTGTAGGCTTATTTGAAGAAAATGTTCATTAAGGTCTCCAATGGCAACCTGCAGTGTGTATTGCCACAGTGACAAGTGCGGCAGCCTATTGGTTCTACACCTTGTCTGAATCTCTTCAGGAAGAGACTCCCTTAGAGGAGATCCAAGACAGGATTAAGGCTCTAAAGCTAGACAATTCATTTATTACTGACGCTTCCCTGCAGGTTATTAAATTGGGAGCCAAGGTATCTTGTTTTGCTGTGCTGGTGCGCAGAGCTTTGTGGCTGAAGTCGTGGTCAGCCGATGTTACATCTAAATCCAATTCTCTGGCTATTCCTTACAAGGGTAAGACCTTGTTTAGACCTGGTCTGACAGAAATTATTTCTGTTGTTACGGGTGGAAAAGGGTCTTTTCTTCCGCAAGACAAGAAAAATAGACCGAAAGGACGTCAGAGTAATTTTCGTTCCTTTTGTAATTTCAGAGGAAAGTCTTCCCCTTCTTCTTCCAAGCAGGATCAGTCCAAGTCGTCTTGGAAACCCAATCAGTCTTGGAACAAGGGGAGGCAATCAAAGAAACCTGCAGCTGACTCCAAATCAGCATTAATTAGGGGGCAGACTTTATCAGTTTTCTCAGACATGGATACGAGATGTCCCAGATCCCTGGGCTGTGAACATAGTATGTCAGGGTTACAAGTTGGAATTCAAGACTTTTCCTCCCAGGGGCAGGTTCCCCCTCTCAGGATTATCTCTAGACCAGATAAAAAGAGAGATGTTCTTGTGTTCAGGATCTTTCCTCCTGATGGTTCCAGTCCCAGTACAGGAACAGGGTCTAGGTTTCTATTCCAATCTGTTCGGGGTTCCCAGAAAAGAGGGAATTTTCCGTCCTATTCTGGACCTGAAGTGTCTGAACAAGTTTCTCAGAGTACCATCCTTCAAGATAGAAACTATACATTCTATTCTTCCTTTAGTGCAAGACGGTCCGTTCATGACTACCATAGACCTGAAGGATGCGTACCTTCATGTTCCCATTCACAGGGATCATCGCACATTTCTGAGATTTGCCTTTCTGGACATTTTCAGTGTGTGGCTGTTCCGTTTTGGCCCTGCCACAGCTCCCAGCATTTTCTCAATGGTTCTGGGGGCTCTCTTTGCAGTGATCCGGTTCTCGGGGAATTGCAGTGGCGCCCTACCTGGACGACATTTTAGTTAAGGCGCCATCTTTTCAACAATAAAAATCTCACAAGGAGTAAATCTGCAGAAAAGCGCCCTTGTTCCAGCTACAAGGGTAGTTTTTTAGGAAACCTAATAGATTCCCTATCGATAAAAAAATTTCTGACAGAGATCAGAAGAGACAAAATTCTTTCCTCTTGCGTCTCTCTACATTTTCTGTTCGGCCATCAGTGGCGCAATGTATGGAGGTAATCGGTCTGATGGTGGCTTCCATGGACATCATTCCCTTCGCTCGATTCCATCTGAGAGCTCTGCGTAACTATCTCAGAGGATAGATTAAGATCAGTCGACAAGAGACTCTCTCCCGTGGTGGCTTTCTCAGGAGCATCTGTCTCAGGGCACATGCTTTCATAGACCTTCCTGGGTGATTGTGACCACGGATGCCATCATGCTGGGCTGGGGAGCAGTCTGGGACTCGTTAAAGGCACAGGGACTTTGGACTCGGGAGGAGTCTGTTCTCCCCATCAACATCTTGGAGTTGAGAGCGAATTACAATGCTCTGATGGCTTGGCCTCAGTTGTCCTTAGCCCGGTTTATCAGGTTCCAGTCAGACATCACCACCTCAGTGGCTTACATCAACCACCATTGAGGAACTCTGAGTTTCTTAGCCATGAAGGAGGTGGCTCGTATTGTTCAGTGGGTGGAAGCTCACAATTGCTTTCTGCCATCCACATTCCAGGAGTGGACAACTAGGAAGCGGATTTCCTGAGCAGACAGACTTTTCATCCCGGGGAGTGGGAACTCCATTCAGAGGTGTTCTCCAGCTTAACCCTCAGATGGGGGGTGTCAGAGTTGGATCTGACGGCGTCTCGGCAGAATGCCAAAATTCCAAGGTACAGTTCAAGGTCAAGTGATCCACAGGCCACCCTGATAGATGCTCTGGTGGTTCCTTGAGATTTCAGGCTGGCATACCTGTTTCTTCCGTTTGCTCTCCTTCCACGAGTCATTGCTCGTGTCAAACAGGAGAGAGCATTGGTGATGCCAATAGCCCCTGTGTGGCTTCACAGGATCTGGTATGCAGACCTAGTGATGTCGTCAATCCCACCTTGGAGACAGTCTCTGAGGAAAGACCTTTTTAATTCAGGGTCCCTTCATTCACCCAAATCTCGTTTATTTGAAGCTGACTGCTTGGAGATTGAACGCTTAGTTCTTTCTAAGCATGGTTTTTCTGAGTCGGTCATTGAGACCATGATTCAGACTTGCAAGCCTGAAAGATTTATCATAAGATATGGAGTAAATATCTTTATTGATGTGAATCCAAGGGCTACTCTTGGAGTAGGGTTAGGATTCCTAGGTTTTTGTCCTGTCTTTAGGACGGTCTGGAGAAGAGTATGTCAGTACCCTGAAGGGTCAGAATTCTGCATTTGCTACATAAGCGTCTGCTCAACGTGCCAGATGTGCAATCCTTTTGTCAGGCCTTGGTCAGAATCAGGCCTGTGTTTAAGTCTGTTGCTCCTCCTTGATTTTCGCTAGTCTTCTGCCCTGTTTGTTTTTCTGGGAAATGTAAAGGTTAGAAAGAGGTGGTGCCTTCTGTTTAGGTTTGCCTGTCTTGTCCCTCCCTATTCATCTGTGTCCTCTATCTTGGCTATTGGTTCCCAACAGTAAATGCCGTGGACTCGCCATATCTTATGGAAGAAAACAAAATTTATGCTTACCTGATAAATTTATTTATTTCCGGATATGGTGAGTCCACGTCCCCGCCCTTTATTTCAAGACAATTATTTTTGACTAAACCTTAGACACCTCTACACCTTGTGTTACTCCTTTTCTTCATAAATGGAGAGTCCACAGCTGCATTCATTACTTTTGGGAATTCAAAACCTGGCCACCAGGAGGAGACAGACACCCCAGCCAAAGGCTTAAATACCTCCCCCACTTCCCTCATCCCCCAGTCATTCTTTGCCTTTTGTCCCAGGAGGTTGGCAGAGAAGTGTCGGAAGATTTGGAGTAGTCTCTTATGGAGGGTAGTACTCTTCGGCATGGAACTGGAGTTTTAAGTAGTCCTGTCAGCCTCTCAGTGAGAGTCCGGAGATGCAGGGAGAGTCTTTCTGTGAAACTATCCTGACTCATATTAATAGCTTCACAAGCAATCAGCGTTGACGAGTTTCGCTGCCTGATTTTTTCTGTCAAGTCCATGGCAGAAGCGACACTAATATCTGTCACACTTGAAGGGTCGTGTTCCTGTTCCACGGCGTAAATTCCGGTAAGATAGTTTAATTTTACTTTCATATGGATGTATTGTAATTACAACTGTTTATCCAAGAGGGGCTACAACCTTTCGGGGATAACCTTAACATAGGGTCTCAGTGAGACTCCTTTTGTATCTTGGAATCACGGGTTAATATCTCCTAAGGGGGGGGTTATTGAACAGGGTTTTTTTTAATTATGTTTGTGATTCTGTCTGCTCACTGTGTAGTGATACTTCGGCTCATGACTATTTTGGAACATAACGGCCTATGTCTAGCGATGCGGCCTTTACGGTCGGGTGCTTTTTTTTCATGGACTGAACGGTTTACCTTGTGACCGGGCGTGGTCGCGTTTTTAGTTCTCCATTTCCGCATTCCTGACCTATGGCGCCGGAGAAATTCTGGTCCGCTGGTGTCTGGTTCACAGGAGGTGGTGAGTGTCCCAGCCATTGGATGTAAGGTACCGTTTAGATTTTTCTTATTAGTCCATTTTTTAATCAATATCCCAGTTATGGAGGATTCTGATTTTGTGCAGACGGATATCTCTGATTCAGATTCTATTTCTTACGAAGAATATGAATTGGCCCGGGTGATACATGCCCATCACTTATGTTCCGAATGCTGTTTTAGAGTGCTCTGTTCCTCGAGATCGGGGAATCAGGGGCCCGCTGAGCTATACGCCTCTAAGGATGTCATTTCCCATGAGACGAGTTCCCTACCACCAACTCTTACTACGCATGCTGGGAACCCAAACGCTGCTTATCCTTCTATGGACAGTGGCCTGTTCCCACTGGAGGTTACGACACGGTTCCGCATGCCCATATCTTTGGCGCTGGCGCATCTGCACCTCCCGGGAGTGTGCTTACGATATTGTCCATGTTCCGTTAACCAGGGCTCGTCAGGCGTGGGATTACCTGGTCCAGTTAAGCCCTCTAGGGGAGCAACTCCCCCTGAGGCCTCAGGGGGTCAACCTTCGGGGCCGATGTCTTCATTTGTCCCTGCGGAGGTATGTTGCACCTTTTTTTATAGACTGGCGAGCCTTCGTGTTCTACTGGGGCACGTTTTGGCAATGCTGGAGGATCCCACTCTTAATGAGGGGATTTCTCAGTCTTCCTCTTCGACTGGCTTGCATGATTAGACCTAAGGGGATGAGGTAATCTTCTTATAGTCTTTGTCATTTGAGTATCCGTTTTCAGTTCTGACCTTGGAAGATTTGGATTCCTGTTGGGCTGGTCCTGCGGGTGTGTCCCTTCTTCCTGGGTGATAACCTACGGGTTGCCTGATCTTTAATTTAATCCGGTTAGGATAGATTTTCTGGTTTAAAGCTCATGTTGTAATTTTTCCTTCGGAAACTTTCTTCTCTGGAATTGATACTCGCGATTTTGTGATCGCACTGTTTACTTTTTACAAATGTTTGTTCAAGAGTGAGGACGTGCTAGTCCTATGTTTGTTGTCTCTCCCTCTATCTCGGGGTAGACTCTATGTGGCCTTGACAGTGCTGGGGCCCTTGGTTTCAAGCTGGTCCCGACTGGTTACAAATCCTTCTGCCTTTGAGGGCTAGTTCAGACACGTGGCGCCTTTTATGCCTTGCTGGTCCAGTGAGGGTGCCTAGTGCTCACAATATGACTTGTGTTGTTTTCCTTGTTTTTATTTTACAAGTTTGAGCTAGCATCCTGAGAGGACTTGATGGTCCGTAGTTTGCTTAGGGGCATGGGGGATGGTTCAGCCCTCATTAGCCTGTCAATCTAGTCGGCCGGGTCTCCGTTGAGATCCGCTGCTATATGCTCTGTTTCCGCGGGCACTCGTTTTCATTCACGTTGTTGGTTGGAGGTTAAAAATAGAGGATTTAAATCCTTCATGCCGCCGGTTCTTGGCAGTCTTGCCTTTTTAAGGTCTATTTGGTAGTGTCCTTTTAGGACTTGTTCCTTTTTAGAGGTTCTCTTCCTTTGAGTCAAGACTTCTGGATTTCGTCCAGGTTTCTGGTGGCTTTGAGCTAGGTAGCGTGGCCGAGCGGTCTAAGGCGCTGGATAAGGCTCCAGTCTCTTCAGAGGCGTGGGTTCAGATCCCACTGCTGCCAGATTCATCATTTAATTTTATTTAGGAAATGAGGGCTGTGCGGCTTTGTCTACTTCCGAGAGTTAGTCGTCTCCATATCGGGGACGATAGGCGGTATTGTCTCCTTTTCCAAGTGTTTGCGTAGGGGATGTTTCTACCAGGATTCGGGATGCTCTGCATTCTTCTTCCTTGGGTGTGGTCCTCCGGAAAGTAAGCCTGAAAGGATTATGAAGACTTGCCTTTTTCTACTCTCTCTTTTGGGTGACTCTGTTCTCGTTATCATGCCCTTAGTCTTGGACTTCGTGTGAGTTGTCCTTGGGGCCTGGGGCTCTAGAGTGATAGCATGACTTTTTTGTGGCCTAGCACCGTGTTTGGGGGGTGTTGACCTCCTGCTAAGGGTGTTCTCTTCCCTTCGGGCTGGGAATTACAAGTGAATCCTGTACCCGTTTCTCCGGGTTGGCCCGTTTATTGTCCCCTGTGAGGTCTGTTTTTTTTTCAGACGGGGTATCTTGTGTTCCCTGAGTGTGTCATTCGTTTTAAGGCGATCTGGGTCCCGGGTCCAGGGCCCGCAGGATTAGTTCCGGCCTAGCAAGCCGTAGGCTTGGAGTTTGAATCCTGCTGAGGCAGTTTTCTTAAGAGACTTATGATCCTGCGGACTGGTTCGGGATGCCCCAGTTTCTTTCATGTAATTAGCAAGAGTCCATGAGCTAGTGACGTATGGGATATACATTCCTACCAGGAGGGGCAAAGTTTCCCAAACCTCAAAATGCCTATAAATACACCCCTCACCACACCCACAATTCAGTTTTACAAACTTTGCCTCCTATGGAAGTGGTGAAGTAAGTTTGTGCTTGAGATTACCGATCAATATTTTGGAACTCCGTGCAATTTTCAGAGCTCTTCAGTCATGGCCTCTTCTAAAGAGAGAATCGTTCATTTGTTTTCAGACAGACAATGTCACAACTGTGGCATACATCAATCATCAAGGAGGGACTCACAGTCCTCTGGCTATGAAAGAAGTATCTCGAATACTGGTATGGGCGGAATCCAGCTCCTGTCTAGTTTCTGCGGTTCATATCCCAGGTATAGACAATTGGGAAGCGGATTATCTCAGTCGCCACACGTTGCATCCGGGCGAATGGTCTCTTCACCCAGAGGTATTTCTACAGATTGTTCGAATGTGGGGACTTCCAGAAATAGATCTGATGGCTTCTCATCTAAACAAGAAACTTCCCAGGTATCTGTCCAGATCCAGGGATCCTCAGGCGGAAGCAGTGGATGCATTGTCACTTCCTTGGAAGTATCATCCTGCCTATATCTTTCCGCCTCTAGTTCTTCTTCCAAGAGTAATCTCCAAGATTCTGAAGGAATGCTCGTTTGTTCTGCTGGTGGCTCCAGCATGGACTCACAGGTTTTGGTATGCGGATCTTGTCCGGATGGCCTCTTGCCAACCATGGACTCTTCCGTTAAGACCAGACCTTCTGTCACAAGGTCCTTTTCTTCTGTTAAGTGTGATCAGTCCACGGGTCATCATTACTTCTGGGATATTACTCCTCCCCAACAGGAAGTGCAAGAGGATTCACCCAGCAGAGCTGCATATAGCTCCTCCCCTCTACGTCACTCCCAGTCATTCTCTTGCACCCAACGACTAGATAGGATGTGTGAGAGGACTATGGTGATTATACTTAGTTTTATATCTTCAATCAAAAGTTTGTTATTTTAAAATAGCACCGGAGTGTGTTATTACCTCTCTGGCAGAGTTTGAAGAAGAATCTACCAGAGTTTTTGCTATGATTTTAGCCGGAGTAGTTAAGATCATATTGCTGTTTCTCGGCCATCTGAGGAGAGGTAAACTTCAGATCAGGGGACAGCGGGCAGATGAATCTGCATAGAGGTATGTAGCAGCTTTTATTTTCTGACAATGGAATTGATGAGAAAATCCTGCCATACCGATATAATGTCATGTATGTATACTTTACACTTCAGTATTCTGGGGAATGGTACTTCACTAGAATTACACTGTAAGAAGTACATAAAGCTGTTTAATAACTAGAAATTATGTTTAACGTTTTTGCTGGAATGTAAAATCGTTTTCATTTGCTGAGGTACTGAGTGAATAAATGTTTTGGGCACTATTTTTCCACTTGGCAGTTGCTTAATCTTTTTTCTGACAGTTTCTGTTCTCTCTCACTGCTGTGTGTGAGGGGGAGGGGCCGTTTTTTGGCGCTTTTGCTACGCATCAGATATTTCAGTCAGCAGCTCATTGTATTTCCTGCATGATCCGGTTCATCTCTACAGAGCTCAGGGGTCTTCAAAACTTATTTTGAGGGAGGTAATTTCTCTCAGCAGAGCTGTGAGAATTATAGTTGACTGAGACAAAAAAAGTTTATTCTGTAATTTGTTTCCTGCTTTCAGAATTTACTAATGGGATTAAACCTTTGCTAAAGTTGTGTTGTTTATAAGGATTGAGGCTATAACTGTTTCAATTTATTAATTTTCAACTGTCATAGATCTTCTGTGCTTCTTAAAGGCACAGTACGTTTTTAATATTATTCTAATTGAATTGTATTCCAAGTTGCAAGTTTATTTGCTAGTGTGTTAAACATGTCTGATTCAGAGGAAGATACCTGTGTCATTTGTTGCAATGCCAAAGTGGAGCCCAATAGAAATTTATGTACTAACTGTATTGATGCTACTTTAAATAAAAGTCAATCTGTACAAATTGAACAAATTTCACCAAACAACGAGGGGAGAGTTATGCCGACTAACTCGCCTCACGTGTCAGTACCTGCATCTCCCGCTCGGGAGGTGCGTGATATTGTAGCGCCGAGTACATCTGGGCGGCCATTACAAATCACATTACAGGATATGGCTACTGTCTGGATTGAGTCTCTGGAAGAGAACATTAGTTCAGCTACTCTGGACGACATTACGGACAGGCTTAGAGTCCTTAAACTAGCTAATTCATTCATTTCGGAGGCCGTAGTACATCTTACTAAACTTACGGCGAAGAATTCAGGATTCGCCATTCAGGCACGCAGGGCGCTGTGGCTAAAATCCTGGTCAGCTGATGTTACTTCTAAGTCTAAATTGCTTAATATACCTTTCAAAGGGCAGACCTTATTCGGGCCCGGGTTGAAAGAGATTATCGCTGACATTACAGGAGGTAAAGGCCATGCCCTGCCTCAGGACAAAGCCAAAGCTAAGGCTAGACAGTCTAATTTTCGTTCCTTTCGTAATTTCAAAGCAGGAGCAGCATCAACTTCCTCTGCACCAAAACAGGAAGGAGCTGTTGCTCGCTACAGACAAGGCTGGAAACCTAACCAGTCCTGGAACAAGGGCAAGCAGACCAGGAAACCTGCTGCTGCCCCTAAAACAGCATGAATTGAGGGCCCCCGATCCGGGATCGGATCTAGTGGGGGGCAGACTTTCTCTCTTCGCCCAGGCTTGGGCAAGAGATGTCCAGGATCCCTGGGCGCTAGAGATAATATCTCAGGGATACCTTCTGGACTTCAAATACTCTCCTCCAAGAGAGAGATTTCATCTGTCAAGGTTGTCAACAATCCAGACAAAGAAAGAGGCGTTTCTACGCTGCGTACAAGAGCTCTTGTTAATGGGAGTAATCCATCCAGTTCCACGATCGGAACAGGGACAGGGGTTTTACTCAAATCTGTTTGTGGTTCCCAAAAAAGAGGGAACTTTCAGACCAATCCTGGACTTAAAGATCCTAAACAAATTCCTAAGAGTTCCATCGTTCAAGATGGAGACTATTCGGACAATTTTACCTATGATCCAAGAGGGTCAGTACATGACCACTGTAGATTTAAAAGATGCTTACCTTCACATACCGATTCACAAAGATCATTACCGGTACCTAAGGTTTGCCTTCCTAGACAGGCATTACCAGTTTGTGGCTCTTCCATTCGGATTGGCTACAGCTCCAAGAATCTTCACAAAGGTTCTGGGTGCTCTTCTGGCGGTACTAAGACCGCGGGGAATCTCGGTAGCTCCATACCTAGACGACATTCTGATACAAGCTTCAAGCTTTCAAACTGCCAAGTCTCATACAGAGTTAGTACTGGCATTTCTAAGGTCACATGGATGGAAGGTGAACGAAAAGAAAAGTTCACTCGTTCACTCACAAGAGTTCCCTTCCTGGGGACTCTTATAGATTCTGTAGAAATGAAGATTTACCTGACAGAGGACAGGCTAACAAGACTTCAAAGTGCTTGCCGCACCCTTCATTCCATTCAACACCCGTCAGTGGCTCAATGCATGGAGGTAATCGGCTTAATGGTAGCGGCAATGGACATAGTACCCTTTGCACGCTTACACCTCAGACCACTGCAACTGTGCATGCTAAGTCAGTGGAATGGGGATTACTCAGACTTATCCCCTTCTCTGAATCTGGATCAAGAGACCAGAAATTCTCTTCTATGGTGGCTTTCTCGGCCACATCTGTCCAGGGGGATGCCATTCAGCAGACCAGACTGGACAATTGTAACAACAGACGCCAGCCTTCTAGGTTGGGGTGCCGTCTGGAATTCTCTGAAGGCTCAGGTACAATGGAGTCAGGAGGAGAGTCTCCTGCCAATAAACATTCTGGAATTGAGAGCAGTTCTCAATGCCCTCCTGGCTTGGCCCCAGTTGACAACTCGGGGGTTCATCAGGTTTCAGTCGGACAACATCACGACTGTAGCTTACATCAACCATCAGGGAGGGACAAGAAGCTCCCTAGCTATGATGGAAGTATCAAAGATAATTCGCTGGGCAGAGTCTCACTCTTGCCACCTGTCAGCAATCCACATCCCGGGAGTGGAGAACTGGGAGGCGGATTTCTTAAGTCGTCAGACTTTTCATCCGGGGGAGTGGGAACTCCATCCGGAGGTCTTTGCCCAAATACTTCGACGTTGGGGCAAACCAGAGATAGATCTCATGGCGTCTCGACAGAACGCCAAGCTTCCTCGTTACGGGTCCAGATCCAGGGATCCAGGAGCAGTCCTGATAGATGCCCTGACAGCACCTTGGGACTTCAGGATGGCTTACGTGTTTCCACCCTTCCCGATGCTTCCTCGATTGATTGCCAGAATCAAACAAGAGAGAGCATCAGTGATTCTAATAGCACCTGCGTGGCCACGCAGGACTTGGTATGCAGACCTGGTGGACATGTCATCCTGTCCACCTTGGTCTCTACCTCTGAAACAGGACCTTCTGATACAGGGTCCCTTCAAACATCAAAATCTAACTTCTCTGAAGCTGACTGCTTGGAAATTGAACGCTTGATTTTATCAAGACGTGGGTTTTCTGAGTCAGTTATTGATACCTTAATACAGGCTAGGAAACCTGTTACCAGAAAGATTTACCATAAGATATGGCGTAAATACCTATATTGGTGTGAATCCAAAGGTTACTCTTGGAGTAAGGTTAGGATTCCTAGGATATTGTCTTTTCTACAAGAAGGTTTAGAAAAGGGTTTATCTGCTAGTTCATTAAAGGGACAGATCTCAGCTCTGTCCATTCTGTTACACAAACGTCTGTCAGAAGTTCCTGACGTCCAGGCTTTTTGTCAGGCTTTGGCCAGGATTAAGCCTGTGTTTAAAACTGTTGCTCCACCATGGAGTTTAAACCTGGTTCTTAATGTTTTACAGGGCGTTCCGTTTGAACCCCTTCATTCCATTGATATAAAGTTGTTATCTTGGAAAGTTCTATTTTTAATGGCTATTTCCTCGGCTCGAAGAGTCTCTGAATTATCAGCCTTACATTGTGATTCTACTTATTTGATTTTTCATTCGGATAAGGTAGTTCTGCGTACTAAACCTGGGTTCTTACCTAAGGTAGTTACTAACAGGAATATCAATCAAGAGATTGTTGTTCCTTCTTTGTGCCCAAATCCTTCTTCGAAGAAGGAACGTCTACTGCACAACCTGGATGTAGTCCGTGCTCTAAAATTTTACTTACAGGCAACTAAGGAATTTCGACAAACGTCTTCTCTGTTTGTCGTTTACTCTGGGCAGAGGAGAGGTCAAAAAGCTTCTGCTACCTCTCTTTCTTTTTGGCTTCGTAGCATAATTCGTTTAGCTTATGAGACTGCTGGACAGCAGCCTCCTGAAAGAATTACAGCTCATTCTACTAGAGCTGTGGCTTCCACTTGGGCCTTCAAGAATGAGGCCTCTGTTGAGCAGATTTGCAAGGCTGCAACTTGGTCTTCGCTTCATACTTTTTCCAAATTTTCCAAATTTGACACTTTTGCTTCATCGGAGGCTATTTTTGGGAGAAAGGTTCTTCAGGCAGTGGTTCCTTCTGTATAAAGAGCCTGCCTATCCCTCCCGTCATCCGTGTACTTTTGCTTTGGTATTGGTATCCCAGAAGTAATGATGACCCGTGGACTGATCACACTTAACAGAAGAAAACATAATTTATGCTTACCTGATAAATTCCTTTCTTCTGTAGTGTGATCAGTCCACGGCCCGCCCTGTTTTTAAGGCAGGTAAATATTTTTTAATTTATACTCCAGTCACCACTTCACCCTTGGCTTCTCCTTTCTCGTTGGTCCTTGGTCGAATGACTGGGAGTGACGTAGAGGGGAGGAGCTATATGCAGGTCTGCTGGGTGAATCCTCTTGCACTTCCTGTTGGGGAGGAGTAATATCCCAGAAGTAATGATGACCCGTGGACTGATCACACTACAGAAGAAAGGAATTTATCAGGTAAGCATAAATTATGTTTTTTCCATCAGGATCTCAAATCCTTAAATTTAAAGGTATGGAGATTGAACGCTTGATTCTTAGTCAAAGAGGTTTCTCTGACTCTGTGATTAGTACTATGTTACAGGCTTGTAAATCTGTATCTAGAAAGATATATTATCGAGTTTGGAAGACTTACATTTCTTGGTGTCTTTCTCATCAATTTTCCTGGCATTCTTTTAGAATTCCGAGAATTCTACAGTTTCTTCAGAATGGTTTGGATAAAGGTTTGTCTGCAAGTTCCTTGAAAGGACAAATCTCTGCTCTTTCTGTTCTTTTTCACAGAAAGATTGCTAATCTTCCTGATATTCATTGTTTTGTGCAAGCTTTGGTTCGCATAAAGCCTGTCATTAAGTCAATTTCTCCTCCTTGGAGTTTGAATTTGGTTCTGGGGGCTCTTCAAGCTAATCCGTTTGAACCTATGCATTCATTGGACATTAAATTACTTTCTTGGAAAGTTTTGTTTCTTTTGGCCATCTCTTCTGCTAGAAGAGTTTCTGAATTATCTGCTCTTTCTTGTGAGTCTCCTTTTCTGATTTTTCATCAGGATAAGGCAGTGTTGCGAACTTCTTTTCAATTTTTACCTAAGGTTGTGAATTCTAACAACATTAGTAGAGAAATTGTGGTTCCTTCATTGTGTCCTAATCCTAAGAATTCTAAGGAGAGATCATTGCATTCTTTGGATGTAGTTAGAGCTTTGAAATATTATGTTGAAGCTACTAAGAATTTCCGAAAGACTTCTAGTCTATTTGTTATTTTTTCCGGTTCTAGGAAAGGTCAGAAGGCCTCTGCCATTTCTTTGGCATCTTGGTTGAAATCTTTAATTCATCTTGCTTATGTCGAGTCGGGTAAAACTCCGCCTCAAAGGATTACAGCTCATTCTACTAGGTCAGTTTCTACTTCCTGGGCGTTTAGGAATGAAGCTTCGGTTGATCAGATTTGCAAAGCAGCAACTTGGTCTTCTTTGCATACTTTTACTAAATTCTACCATTTTGATGTGTTTTCTTCTTCAGAAGCAGTCTTTGGTAGAAAAGTACTTCAGGCAGCTGTTTCAGTTTGATTCTTCTGCTTATAATTTCAGTTTTTTTCATTATAAGATTTAAACTTTATTTTTGGGTGTGGATTTTTTTCAGCGGAATTGGCTGTCTTTATTTTATCCCTCCCTCTCTAGTGACTCTTGCGTGGAATATCCACATCTTGGGTAGTCATTATCCGATACGTCACTAGCTCATGGACTCTTGCTAATTACATGAAAGAAAAACATAATTTATGTAAGAACTTACCTGATAAATTCATTTCTTTCATATTAGCAAGAGTCCATGAGGCCCACCCTTTTTTTGTGGTGGTTATGATTTTTTTTGTATAAAGCACAATTATTCCAATTCCTTCTTGGCTATTCGTTAAACTGATTTGTGGGTGTGGTGAGGGGTGTATTTATAGGCATTTTGAGGTTTGGGAAACTTTGCCCCTCCTGGTAGGAATGTATATCCCATACGTCACTAGCTCATGGACTCTTGCTAATATGAAAGAAATGAATTTATCAGGTAAGTTCTTACATAAATTATGTTTTTTTTCAGGGAGACTATGTTTGGACATAGGGGCTAGCTCATTGAGCTTGCAAGCAGGAAGGCCAGGGTTCATATCCACCTTTTGGGTCCTGGTTTCAAACTTTAAGGCCTGACTTGTCCTTCGAAACGGAGTGTGCTCCTTTTCATGTTTTTTTTTTTTTCTTTTTTTCTGTGGATTCAACAGTGGTGTCTGGATAATTTTTCATTCGGTCCGCGTTTTGATCAGTCTATGGCGTCATGTCTTGGGGTATGTGCATTGTTCTTATCTGTAGCTTGTCTTACTTAAGACCTAGGGTTTGGTCATTGTCCTGCCCTGTGTGTAGGAGGTTGGAACAGGTAGCTTTTGTTTCTGTGAGGGACAGTAGTCTGCTGGTCTGTGGAATGCTTTGTTCCAACTGTTGGAAATTGAAATCTCCATGTAGAGACTGTCTAAGAGAGTTGTGACATTTCTTTCTAAGGATCTATTGTACTATCTTTGTTAAAGGGCCTAGGGGGTTCCCCTTGGGAGTGTTTTATTGGAGGAGCGGATTGAGTTGGCACCAGAGCTCTGTTGGGATGGGTGAGTTCCCCCATTATTTCCTGTCCCTGGGGGCCTGTGGTTGGGGTCTTTCTGTAACCCGGTTTATCAGTCATGCCTGTCGCTTGGGCTGGTCCGGTGTTTGAGCAGGATCTGTGATCTGTTGCTCTGCTAATCGTCCTCGGGGTCATTCGAGATACGGTGAGCGTCTGAGGTTCAGTTTTTTTTCTCCACGTTCAAAGATCTGTGGGAAGGACTGGCGGCTCTTGGATAGCCTGTGACGTTATCCACTGGTTGGTGGATGCTTAGTATCCTATTTCAGCTGCTCCTTACTGCATTCAAGTTTCTGCGTCATTTTCGATGACGGCAGCGTGGAGTGTTTTGTCTCCAGGGGTTGTACGTCAGATGTTCACCTTTCTGAGCTTGCTGCACGAGGATCGGTTCTGAAAAGAATATGGTAGTTTGTTCCCTTTCTATAGTAAGGGGTGTGTTGTTTGGAGACCGACTGCTGGGCAACGGTGTCTCCTGGAGGCTGTTG
The DNA here is from genome assembly GCF_027579735.1 of Bombina bombina. Lineage (NCBI taxonomy): Eukaryota > Metazoa > Chordata > Amphibia > Anura > Bombinatoridae > Bombina > Bombina bombina. Next base: position 238,685,250 of record NC_069504.1, on the reverse strand, counting down.
GCTCAGTCGCGTCTAGTTCCTGTGGTCTCTAGCAAGGTTTGTGGACTATCTGCGGGTCAGTGTCCTTGGGCCTTTTTTCCTTTTTTCAAAAGTTGTTCTCGGCTTCGGACGAAGCAGGATTTTGTTGGGTAGGGGTTTTTCAGGCCTCATGCCCTCAGAATGGGCCTCTTGTACCCTCCCGTTTTAGCATTCAGTGTCCTCTATAGCTTGGGTATTGTTTTCCCAAAAGTAATGAATGCAGCTGTGGACTCTTTCCATTTATGAATGAAAACTTAAATTATGCTTACCTGATAATTTTCGTTTCTTCAGATGGAAAGAGTCCACAGCTCCCCGTCCGTATTTTTGTGGGGCATGTTATTTTGTTCTTCTGGCACCTTTTCATCCTGATATTCACCCTGATATTTCTTCTACTGTTCATGTTTCCTCGGCAGAATGACTGGGGGATGAGGGAAGTGGGGGAGGTATTTAAGCCTTTGGCTGGGTTGTCTGCATCATCCTGGTGGCCAGGTTCTGAATTCCCAAAAGTAATGAATGCAGCTGTGGACTCTTTCCATCTGAAGAAAAGAAAATTATCAGGTAAGCATATATATTTTTTTTTTTTCTCCATTTCCCTTTGGTCGAATGACTGGGGATTGTGGGATGGGGAGTGATACTTAAAGGGACACTGTACCCAAAAAAATGATTTTGTGATTCAGATAGAGCATGCAATTTTAAGCAACTTTCTAATTTACTCCTATTATCAATGTTTCTTTGTTCTTTTGCTATCTTTATATGAAAAAGAAGGCATCTAAGCTTTTTTCTTGGTTCAGCACTCTGGACAGCAGTTTTTAATTGGTGGATGAATTTATCCACCAATCAGCAAGGACAACCTAGGTTGTTCACCAAAAATAGGCCGGCATCTAAACTTACATTCTTGCATTTCAAATAAAGATACCAAGAGAATAAAGAAGATTTGATAATAGGAGTAAATTAGAAAGTTGCTTAAAATTGCATGCTCTATCTGAATCATGAAAGAAAATTTTTGGGTACAGTGTCACTTTAACAGTTTGACTGTGGTGCTCTTTGCCTCCTCCTGCTGGCCAGGAGTGATATTCCCAACAGTTAATGATGAAGCCGTGGACTCGCCATATCAGGAAAGAAAGAAATTTGAGGAAAGCATAAGTTTAGTTTTTGTTATAAAATATAGACACGGAAAATAATTTCTGTTTCTGGTGTCCATATTGGAAAATGTCTTATGTCACCATATTGTGAAACAGTTGCTTTACATTGATTGGTATTATTTTGACAATTATCTGGTTTGGGTCTCATATTTGCATCTTTTCATATGTGGGTTCATTGAACCTCACTGTAGAAAAATGTCACCTACAAGGTTCAATTCAGGGTCACCTTTATATTACTTCTGCTCAATCCAATCTTGTTAAAGGGACATAAAACTCAAAATTCTACTTACATAATTTAAATAGAGCATGTTATTTTAAACAAGTTTCCAATTTAATTCTATTATCTATGTTTCATTCTTTTGGTATCATGTGTTGAAGGAGCAGTAATGTATTACTGGGGGTTAGCTGAAAGCCAATGACAAGATGCATATATGTGTAGCCACCAATCGGCAGCTTCTGAGCCTACCCAGGTATATTTTTTAACAATGGATACAAAGAGAATAAAACAAATTGGAAAGTTATTTAAAATGACATGCTCTTTCTGTATCGTGAAAGAACATATTTGGGTTTCATGGATTTGCTTTTGTGTAAAAATTGTGTTTGGCCCATACTCCAAAGAGAGACTTAATATTAATTTTTTAAATTGCAGGCGGCGGGATGTGTGGGAGGGAATCCGGGAGGTGAGTGGGTGGTTCAGCATGGGAGGGAAAATAAAATAATAAAAATAAAGAGGGAGGGATGGGGAGCTACACAACAGAAAAAAGGTGTTGTGGGGGGGGGGGGGGGTCCTTAACCAACAATCACCAGAGGGGAGACCACTACACTACAGAAGACTTTAATAAAAAATAAGTGGGAAAAAAGTGTTTTATAGGTACTGGCAGATATCTGCCAGTAACTTAGATAGCGGACCCTAATTAGAGGGGGGAGGGAGCTGTTTGGGAGGGATCAGGGAAGTTTGGAGTGTAATTCCCCCCCCCCCCTTTTTAAAGGGACATGAAAGCTAATTTTTTTTTCTTTCATGATTTAGAAAGATCGTGCAATTTTAAACAACTTTCTAATTTACTACTATTATGTGATTTGTTTAATTATCTTGATATTCTTTGCGGAAAAGCATATCTAGATAGGCCCAGTAGCTGCTGATTGGTGGGTGCACAAAGATGCCTCGTGGGATTGGCTCATCCATATGCATTGCTATTTCTTCAACAAAGGATATCTAAAAAATAAAACAAATTGGATAATACAAGTAAATTTGAATGTTGTTTAAAATTACATTCTCTAACTGAATCATGAAAGAAAAATGTTGGGTTTAGTGTCCCTTTAAATCTTCATATTGGCAGACTGTCTGCCAGTACCTAAGATGATGGTAACCAGTGGGGGTGAGGGAGGGAAGAGAGCTGTTTGGAAGGGATAAGGTAGAGATCAGGGGGTGGGAAGTGTCATGTAGGATAGTAATCTCTACCCTAAAGCTAAAATTAACCTTACAAGTTACTTGATTAACCCCTTCAATGCCAGGAATTTCAGATGTGTGGTATGCAGCTGCAATTAGCAGCCTTCTAATTACCAAAAGGCAATGACAAAGCCATGTATGTCTATTTCTAAACAAAGGGAATCTCAGAGAAGCTTTGACAACCATTTGTGTCATGATTGCACAAGCGGTATGTAAATAATTTCAGTGAGAAATCCAAAGCTTGTGAGAGTAAACAATTTTCTTTTTATATGATCCCATTTGGCGGTGAAAAAATGTGTATATAGTTTTGACAAAAAATTCTCAGGTATTTTGGGCAAGTTCTTCTTTGAAAGTCCTGGTAGTGTATTGCTTACCAAGATAGATAATCCCTTTTTGTTACTTCTGTGATTACCTTGTATCTAAGACTCTGCAAAGTGTTCCCTTATCTCAGTTCTTTTGGCAGACTTGCATTTTAGCCAATCAGTGCTGACTCCTTAACTCCACGGGAGTGAGTACAATGTTATCTATATGACACACATGAAATGCACTGAGATAAGAGACGGTTTCAACAGCTTCATAATCAGTTTGAGCCTACCTAGGTTTAGCTTTCAACAAAGAATGCCAAGAGAAAAAAGAAAATTTGATTATAAAAGATAATTGGAAAGTTGTTTAAAAGTGCATTTTGTTAAACTGAATGTTCCAGGCCCTGGTTCTTCTGATTTTATCCTCCTAATGGTGAATTTATTTTTAGATGCTCAGGGCCTGTGATCAAGAAATTGAATATTCCTCTTTTTTGTTTAAGCTTGAACGCTTTTGTTCTCTTTTTTTTTTTTTTTAAGAGAAATGTTATGACCTTTAGGGGTTCAGGATTATAAGGTTCCTGAGGATAAGTCTGTTAAACAGCTGCATTTAATTTTTAAACCCTTTTACGTTTCCTGAAGTATTTCCAGTTCCTGATACTATCTATGAGATAATTTCCAAAGAATGGTCTAAGCCTTGTATCCCTTTTAATCCCACTCAAGGATTTAAAAGGATGATTAATTTGCCCACTTCTAACTTGGCTATGAGGGCTATTTCTACTTTGGCTAAATGTACTGCAATCCCCCTTGAGGATAAGTCCCTCTTTTAGAAATAACAGCTAGGACGTTTCATGCCATCCTAGCGGCCCTAAAGCCAGGTACGGTTAGGGCGGCATGGAACATCCTAGCCGTTCTGCTTTACTGCAACGGCCACGGCTTCCTAACTTAGATCTGGACTGGAGGGCGTGCCTAGAATTATAGACACTCCCCCAGACACTATCCCATCATTAAAATCACTTGATCGCATGTACGATTGCAAAATTTAAATTTCTTTCATGTAATTGGCAAGAGTCCATGAGCTAGTGACATATGGGATATACAATCCTACCAGGAGGGGCAAAGTTTCCCAAACCTCAAAATGCCTATAAATACACCCCTCACCACACCCACAATTCAGTTTTACAAACTTTGCCTCCTATGGAGGTGTTGAAGTAAGTTTGTGCTAAGATTTCTACGTTGATATGCGCTACTCAGCATTGTTGAAGCCCGATTCCTCTCAGAGTACAGCGAATGTCAGAGGGACGTGAAGGGAGTATCACCTATTGAATATGATGATTTCTTTAACGGGGGTCTTTTTCATGGGTTCTCTGTTATCGGTCGTAGAGATTCATCTCCTACCTCCCTTTTGAGATCGACGATATACTCTCAAATTTACCATTACCTCTACTAAGAACTGTTTTAGTACTGGTTTGGCTATCTGCTATATGTGGATGGGTGTCTTTTCGTAAGTATGTTTTTCATTTACTTAAGACACTCTCAGCTATGGTTTGGCACTTTATGCAAATTATATAAAGTTCTAAATATATGTATTGTACTTATATTTGCCATGAGTCTGGTTCATGTATTTCCTTCTGCAGACTCTCAGTTTCATATTTGGGAATATAAACACTTTAAGAAATTTATTTCTTACCTGGGGTTTAGTCTTTTTCAATTTGACTACTTTTTGCATTTGCGGGTATTAGGCCCGCGGGTGCGTCAAATGTTAGACTTTATTGCGTCATATTTGGCGCGAATTTTTTTGGCGCGGAAAAATACGTTTTTGACGCAACTTTGTCATTTCCGGCGTCATACGTGATGCCGAGACCTTTCACACGGCGGCGTCATTAGTGACGCAAGTGTGTCATTTCCTGTCATTTTTGGCGCCAAAAAAAGTTTACATTACGTTGTGCGTCATACTTGGCGCCAAATTTTCTTCATTATTTCAATACCCCATTGTTGTTTGCCTCCTGCTTTCTTTTCTATCAAGAGGCCTATGCTTTTGCATTTTTTCCCATTCCTGAAACTGTCATTTAAGGAAATAGACAATTTTGCTTTATATGTTGTTTTTTCTCTTACATTGAGCAAGATGTCCCAATCTGATCCTGCCTCTGAAGTTTCTGCTGGAACATTGCTGCCTGACATCGGTTCTACCAAAGCTAAGTGCATTTGTTGTAAAATTGTAGAAATTATTCCACCGAATGTCATTTCTTTCATGTAATTAGCAAGAGTCCATGAGCTAGTGACGTATGGGATATACATTCCTACCAGGAGGGGCAAAGTTTCCCAAACCTTAAAATGCCTATAAATACACCCCTCACCACACCCACAAATCAGTTTTACAAACTTTGCCTCCTATGGAGGTGGTGAAGTAAGTTTGTGCTAGATTCTACGTTGATATGCGCTCCGCAGCAAGTTGGAGCCCGGTTTTCCTCTCAGCGTGCAGTGAATGTCAGAGGGATGTGAGGAGAGTATTGCCTATTTGAATGCAATGATCTCCTTCTACGGGGTCTATTTCATAGGTTCTCTGTTATCGGTCGTAGAGATTCATCTCTTACCTCCCTTTTCAGATCGACGATATACTCTTATATATATACCATTACCTCTGCTGATTTTCGTTTCAGTACTGGTTTGGCTTTCTACAACATGTAGATGAGTGTCCTGGGGTAAGTAAGTAAGCTTATTTTCTGTGACACTCTAAGCTATGGTTAGGAACTTTTTTATAAAGTTCTAAATATATGTATTCAAACATTTATTTGCCTTGACTCAGGATGTTCAACATTCCTTATTTTCAGACAGTCAGTTTCATATTTGGGATAATGCATTTGAATCAATCATTTATTCTTACCTTAAAAAATTTGACTTTTTCCCTGTGGGCTGTTAGGCTCGCGGGGGCTGAAAATGCTTCATTTTATTGCGTCATTCTTGGCGCGGACTTTTTTGGCGCAAAATTTTTTTTCTGTTTCTGACGTCATACGTGTCGCCGGAAGTTGCGTCATTTTTTACGTTCTTTTGCGCCAAAAGTGTTGGCGTTCCGGATGTGGCGTCATTTTTGGCGCCAAAAGCATTTAGGCGCCAAATAATGTGGGCGTCTTATTTGGCGCTAAAAAATATGGGCGTCATTTTTGTCTCCACATTATTTAAGTCTCATTATTTATTGCTTCTGGTTGCTAGAAGCTTGTTCACTGGCATTTTTTTTCCCATTCCTGAAACTGTCATTTAAGGAATTTGATCAATTTTGCTTTATATGTTGTTTTTTCTATTACATATTGCAAGATGTTCCACGTTGCAACTGAGTCAGAAGATACTTCAGGAAAATCGCTGCCCGGTGCTGGAGCTACCAAGCTAAGTGTATCTGCTATAAACTTTTGGTATCTGTTTCTCCAGCTGTTGTTTGTATTGCATGTCATGACAAACTTATTAATGCAGATAAAATTTCCTTTAGTACTGTTACATTACCTGTTGCTGTTCCGTCAACATCTAATTTTCAGAGTGTTCCTGATAACATAAGAGATTTTATTTTTAAATCCATTAAGAAGGCTATGTCTGTTATTTCTCCTTCTAGTATACATAAAAGTCTTTTAAAACTTCTCTTTTTTCAGATGAATTTTTAAATGAACATCATCATTCTGATACTGATAATGGTTCTTCTGGTTCAGAGGTTTCTGTCTCAGAGGTTGATGCTGATAAATCTTCGTATTTGTTCAAGATGGAATTTATTCGTTCTTTACTTAAAGAAGTATTAATTGCATTAGAAATAGAGGATTCTGGTCCTCTTGATACTAAATCTAAACGTTTAAATAAGGTTTTTAAATCTCCTGTAGTTATTCCAGAAGTGTTTTCTCTCCCTGATGCTATTTCTGAAGTAATTTCCAGGGAATGGAATAATTTGGGTAATTCATTTACTCCTTCTAAAACGTTTTAAGCAATTATATCCTGTGCCATCTGACAGATTAGAGTTTTTGGGACAAAATCCCTAAGGTTAATGGGGCTGTCTCTACTCCTGCTATATTTTTAGCGGATGTTGCTGCATCTTCAACTTTTTGGTTAGAAGCTTTAGCGCAACAAGTAACAGATCATAATTTTATAGCATTATTATTATTCTATAACATGCTAATAATTTTATTTGTGATACCATCTTTTGATATCATTAGAGTTGATGTCAGGTATATGTCTCTAGCTATTTTAGCTAGAAGAGCTTTATGGCTTAAAACTTGGAATGCTCATATGTCTTCTAAGTCTACTTTGCTATCCCTTTCTTTCCAGGGTAATAAATTATTCGGTTCTCAGTTGGATTCTATTATCTCAACTGTTACTGGAGGGAAGGGAACTTTTTTACCAAAGGATAAAAAATCTAAGGTAAATTTAGGTCTAATAATCGTTTTCGTTCCTTTCCTCACAACAAGGAACAAAAGCCTGATCCTTCATCCTCAGGAGCGGTATCAGTTTGGAAACCATTTCCAGTTTGGAATATATCCAAGCCTTATAGAAACCCAAAGCCAGCTCCTAAGTACCCATGAAGGTGTGGCCCTCATTCCAGCTCAGCTGGTATGGGGCAGATTACGTTTTCTTCAAAGAAATTTGGATCAATTCCGTTCACAATCTCTGGTTTCAGAACATTGTTTCAGAAAGGTACAGAATTGGCTTCAAGTTAAGGCCTCCTGCAAAGAGATTTTTTTCTTTCCTGTGTCCCAGTAAACCCAGCAAAGGCTCAGCATTTCTGGAATGTGTTTCAGATCTAGAGTTGGCTGGAGTAATTATGCCAGTTCCAGTTCTGGAACAGGGGCTGGGGTTTTATTCTATCTCTTCATTGTACCAAAGAAGGTCAATTCCTTCAGACCAGTTCCGGATCTATCAATATTGAATCGTTATGTAAGGATACCAACATTCAAGATGGTAACTGTAGGACTATCCTGCCTTTTGTTTAGCAAGGGCATTATATGTCTACAATAGATTTACAGGATGCATATCTGCATATTCCGATTCATCCAGATCACTTTTAGTTTCTGAGATTCTCTTTTTAGACAAGCATTACCAGTTTTGTGGCTCTACCGTTTGGCCTAGCATCAGCTCCAAGAATTTTTTTCAAAGGTTCTCGGTGCCCTTCTGTCTGTAATCAGAGAACAGGGTTTTGGTATTTCCTTATTTTGGACAATATCTTGGTACTTGCTCAGTCTTCACATTTTCGCAGAATCTCATACGAATCGACTTGTGTTGTTTCTTCAAGATCATGGTTGGAGGATCAATTTACCAAAAAGTTCATTGATTCCTCAGACAAGGGTAACCTTTTTAGGTTTCCAGATAGATTCAGTGTCTATGACTCTGTCTTTGTCAGACAAGAGAAGTTTAACATTGATATCAGCTTGTCAAAACCTTCAGTCACAATCATTTCCTTTGGTAGCCTTATGCATGGAAATTTTAGGTCTTAGGACTGCCGCATCAGATGCGATCTCCTTTGCTCGTTTTCACATGCGACCTCTTCAGCTCTGTATGCTGAACCAATGGTGCAGGGATTACACAAAGATATCTCAATTAATATCTTTAAACCGATTATACGACACTCTCTGACGTGGTGGACAGATCACCATCGTTTAGTTCAGGGGGCTTCTTTGTTCTTCCGACCTGGACTATAATCTCAACAGATGCAAGTCTTACAAGTTGGGGAGCTGTGTGGGGGTCTCTGACGGCACAAGGGGTTTGGGAATCTCAGGAGGTGAGATTACCGATCAATATTTTGGAACTCCGTGCAATTTTCAGAGCTCTTCAGTCTTGGCCTCTTCTGAAGAGAGAGTTGTTCATTTGTTTTCAGATAGACAATGTCACAACTGTGGCATACATCAATCATCAAGGAGGGACTCACAGTCCTCTGGCTATGAAAGAAGTATCTCGAATTTTGGTTTGGGCGGAATCCAGCTCCTGTCTAATCTCTGCGGTTCATATCCCAGGTATAGACAATTGGGAAGCGGATTATCTCAGTCGCCAAACGTTGCATCCGGGCGAATGGTCTCTTCACCCAGAGGTATTTCTTCAGATTGTTCAAATGTGGGAACTCCCAGAAATAGATCTGATGGCTTCTCATCTAAACAAGAAACTTCCCTGGTATCTGTCCAGATCCCGGGATCCTTGGGCGGAGGCAGTGGATGCATTATCACTTCCTTGGAAGTATCATCCTGCCTATATCTTTCCGCCTCTAGTTCTTCTTCCAAGAGTATTCTCCAAGATTCTAAAGGAATGCTCGTTTGTCCTGCTGGTAGCTCCAGCATGGCCTCACAGGTTTTGGTATGCGGATCGTGTCCGGATGGCCTCTTGCCAGCTGTGGACTCTTCCGTTAAGACCAGACTTTCTGTCGCAAGGTCTTTTCTTCCATCAGGATCTCAAATCCTTAAATTTAAAGGTATGGAGATTGAACGCTTGATTCTTGGTCAAAGAGGTTTCTCTGACTCTGTGATTAATACTATGTGACAGGCTCGTAAATCTGTATCTAGAGAGAGATATTATAGAGTCTGGAAGACTTATATTTCTTAGTGTTTTTCTCATCATTTTTCTTGGCATTCTTTTTGAATACCGAGAATTTTACAGTTTCTTCAGGATGGTTTAGATAAAGGTTTGTCCGCAAGTTCCTTGAATGGACAAATCTCTGCTCTTTCTGTTCTTTTTCACAGAAAGATTGCTAATCTTCCTGATATTCATTGTTTTGTACAAGCTTTGGTTCGTATAAAACCTGTCATTAAGTCAATTTCTCCTCCTTGGAGTTTGAATTTGGTTCTGGGGGCTCTTCAATCTCCTCCTTTTGAACCCATGTATTCTTTGGTCATTAAATTACTTTCTTGGAAAGTTTTGTTTCTTTTGGCCATCTCTTCTGCCAGAAGAGTCTCTGAATTATCTGCTCTTTCTTGTGAGTCTCCTTTTCTGATTTTTCATCAGGATAAGGCGGTGCTGCAAACTTCTTTTGAATTTTTTACCTAAGGTTGTGAATTCTAACAACATTAGTAGAGAAATTGTGGTTCCTTCATTATGTCCTAATCCTATGAATTCTAAGGAGAAATCATTGCATTCTTTGGATGCTGTTAGAGCTTTGTATTATTATGTTGAAGCTACTAAGTCTTTCCGAAAGACTTCTAGTCTATTTGTCATCTTTTCCGGTTCTAGAAAAGGCCAGAAAGCTTCTGCCATTTCTTTGGCATCTTGCTTGAAATCTTTATTTCATCATGCCTATGTCGAGTCGGGTAAAACTCCGCCTTGAAGGATTACAGCTCATTCTACTAGGTCAGTTTCTACTTCCTGGGTGTTTAGGAATGAAGCTTCGGTTGATCAGATTTGCAAAGCAGCAACTTGGTCCTCTTTGCAAACTTTTACTAAATTCTACCATTTTGATGTGTTTTCTTCTTCTGAAGCAGTTTATGGTAGAAAAGTACTTCAGGCAGTGGTTTCAGTTTGAATCTTCTGCTTATGTTTTCATTAAACTTTATTTTGGGTGTGGATTATTTTCAGCAGGAATTGGCTGTCTTTATTTTATCCCTCCCTCTCTAGTGACTCTTGCGTGGAAAGATCCACATCTTGGGTAGTCATTATCCCATACGTCACTAGCTCATGGACTCTTGCTAATTACATGAAAGAAAACATAATTTATGTAAGAACTTACCTGATAAATTCATTTCTTTCATATTAGCAAGAGTCCATGAGGCCCACCCTTTTTTTGTGGTGGTTATGATTTTTTTGTATAAAGCACAATTATTCCAATTCCTTATTTTTTATGCTTTCGCACTTTTGTCTTATCACCCCACTTCTTGGCTATTCGTTAAACTGATTTGTGGGTGTGGTGAGGGGTGTATTTATAGGCATTTTAAGGTTTGGGAAACTTTGCCCCTCCTGGTAGGAATGTATATCCCATACGTCACTAGCTCATGGACTCTTGCTAATATGAAAGAAATGAATTTATCAGGTAAGTTCTTACATAAATTATGTTTTGTCATAGTTGTCATGATAAACTTTTACATGCAGATAGTGTTTCTATCAGTAATAGTACATTGCCAGTTGCAGTTCCTTCAACTTCTAATGTGCATGATATACCTGTAAATTTTAAAGAATTTGTTTCTGATTCTATTATGAAGGCTTTGTCTGCATTTCCACCTTCTAATAAACGTAAAAGGTCTTTTAAAACTTCTCATTTAGCTGATGAAATTTCAAATGACCAACAACATAATAATTCATCCTCTTCTGATGAGGATCTATCTGAAACAGAAGATACTTCCTCAGATATTGACACTGACAAATCTACTTATTTATTTAAAATAGCGTTCTTTATTAAAAGAAGTGTTAATTACTTTGGATATTAAGGTAACCACTCCTATTGACGTTCAGTCTAATAAACGTTTAATTGCTGTTTCTCTTGTTAAGTGTATCCAGTTCACGGATCATCCATTACTTATGGGATATTCTCCTTCCCAACAGGAAGTTGCAAGAGGATCACCCACAGCAGAGCTGCTATATAGCTCCTCCCGTAACTGCCATATCCAGTCATTCTCTTGCAACCCTCAACAAAGATGGAGGTCGTAAGAGGAGAGTGGTGTTTTATACTTAGTTTATTTCTTCAATCAAAAGTTTGTTATTTTTAAATGGTACCGGAGTGTGCTGTTTATCTCAGGCAGTATTTAGAAGAAGAATCTGCCTGCCTTTTCTATGATCTTAGCAGAAGTAACTAAGATCCATTGCTGTTCTCACATATTCTGAGGAGTGAGGTAACTTCAGAGAGGGAATGGCGTGCAGGTTTTCCTGCAATAAGGTATGTGCAGTTAATATTTTTCTAGGGATGGAATTTGCTAGAAAATGCTGCTTATACCGGATTAATGTAAGTAAAGCCTTAAATGCAGTGATAGCTACTGGTATCAGGCTTATTAATAGAGATGCATACTCTTATAAAAATGTAATATAAAACTTTTGCTGGCATGTTAAATCGTTTTTATATATGCTTGGTGACAAAACTTATTGGGGCCTAGTTTT
>NC_069504.1:238494932-238673208 GCF_027579735.1 Bombina bombina | reverse complement strand
CTAGGCACCCTAGGGGTGGTAATAGGGAAAAGAAATCGGATGAGGTCTTTTGGATCCTCCACCTTTAAAACTATATTTTTTCATTTGATGTATATTATTATATTATTATTTTTCAAACTAATGAATTAGTAATTAATGTATGTTTCTCTTGCAAGGTGTATCCAGTCCACGGATTCATCCTTACTTGTGGGATATTCTCATTCCCTACAGGAAGTGGTAAAGAGAGCACACAGCAGAGCTGTCCATATAGCTCCCCCTCAGGCTCCGCCCACCCAGTCATTCTCTTTGCCGCTCTAACAAGTAGCATCTCCACGGGAGGGTAAAGTGAATGTGGTGTTAGATTTGTAGTTTTTATTTCTTCAATCAAGAGTTTGTTATTTTTAAAATAGTGCCGGTTTGTAGTATTTGCTCTCTGGCAGAAAGTGATGAAGAATTCTGCTGAGAGGAAAAGGATTTTAGCATGTTGTAACTAAAATCCACTGCTGTTCCCACACAGGACTGAGGAGTACCAGAAAACTTCAGTTTGGGGCAACAGTTTGCAGGCTTAACTGCTATAAGGTATGTTCAGTCATTTTTTTCTAGTCAAGACTTAGTAATGCTAGAAGACTGACAAGAATCCCCATGTGGGGAAGGTAAGCCATATTCTGAGACTCAGTATAGAAGGAAGGCTTAATTAACAGGGCTCAAAAACTGGTGGACACTGTTAAAAGGGCAATCGATTATTTTATAGTAGAAAATCTAATCATCATACAAGGTTTTATTACATTTGGATGTGATTTATGGGGTTTTATTCCACATGGCATATATTTAGACACTCTTTTAGGGTTTTGAAGGCCCCACAACTCCGGAGTGGAGAGGGAGGGGGCCTAAATTTCGCTCCTCAGTTGCGCAGTTGATATGGCAGACCGCTTCATGCAGCTTCATGTGGAGGGCACAAAGACTTCTTGAGCACTTAATAGAGGCTTATTTCTCCAACATTGGTGTGTCTGGTCCACGGCGTCATCCTTACTTGTGGGAATATCTCTTCCCCAACATTAAATGGCAAAGAGTTCCAGCAAAGCTGGCCATATAGTCCCTCCTAGGCTCCGCCCACCCCAGTCATTCTCTTTGCCGTTGCACAGGCAACATCTCCACGGAGATGGTTAAGAGTTTTTTTTGTGTTTAAATGTAGTTTTTTATTCTTCTATCAAGTGTTTGTTATTTTAAAATAGTGCTGGTATGTACTATTTACTCTGAAACAGAAAAGGATGAAGATTTCTGTTTGTGAGAGGAAGATGATTTTAGCAGACAGTAACTAAAATCGATTGCTGTTTCCACATAGGACTTTTGAGATGAAGTAACTTCAGTTGGGGGAAACAGTTAGCAGACTTTTCTGCTTAAGGTATGACTAGCCATATTTCTAACAAGACCATGTAATGCTGGAAGGCTGTCATTTCCCCTCATGGGGACCGGTAAGCCATTTTCTTAGTCAAGCAAACAGAATAAAGGGCTTAATATGGGCTATAAAACTGGTAGACACTTTTATGGGCTAAATCGATTGCTTTATTTGGGCATTTTATACATGTTTATGCTGATAATTCACATTTATAAACTTGGGGAACGTTTTTTAACGGCAGGCACTATGTTAGACACCTTTTCCAGTCAGGGAGGGCCTTCCCAGTTGTAGGCTGAGCCTCATTTTCGCGCCATTACTGCGCAGTTGTTTTTTGAGAGCAAGACATGCAGATGCATGTGTGAGGATCTGAAAGTAGCTGGAAAAGTTTCTAGAAGGCGTCACTTGGTATCGTATTCCACTCTGGGCTTGGTTAGGTCACAGCAAAGGCTATAGCTGGGACTGTATAGGGGTTAAATTTGTAAACGGCTCCGGTTCCGTTATTTTAAGGGTTAAAGCTCTGAAAATTGGTGTGCAATACTCTTAATGCTTTAAGACACTGTGGTGAAATTTTGGTAATTTTTGAACAATTCCTTCATACTTTTTCACATATTCAGTAATAAAGTGTTTTCTGTTTAAAATTTAAAGAGACAGTAACGGTTTTGTTTTAAAACGTTTTTTGTGCTTTATTGACAAGTTTAAGCCTGGTTAACATGTCTATGCCTTCAGATAAGCTATGTTCTATATGTATGAAAGCCAATGTGTCTGCCCCTTCAAAATTGTGTGATAATTGTGCCATAGCGTCCAAACAAAGTAAGGACAGTACTGCCACAGATAATGAAATTGCCAAAGATGATTCCTCAGATGAGGGGAGTAAACCTGATACTACATGATCTCCTACTGTGTCTACACCAGTTTTGTCCACGCAGGAGGTCCCTAGTACATCTAGCGCGCCAATGCTTATTATCATGCAACAATTGACGGCTGTAATGGATAACTCCATAGCAAATATTTTATCCAAAATGCCTACATATCAGAGAAAGCGCGATTGCTCGGTTTTAAACACTGAAGAGCAGGAGGGCGCTGATGATAATTGTTCTGTCATACCCTCACACCAATCTGAAGGGGCCATGAGGGAGGTTTTGTCAGATGGGGAAATTTCAGATTCAGGAAAAATTTCTCAACAAGCTGAACCTGATGTTGTGACATTTAAATTTAAATTAGAACATCTCCGCGCCCTGCTTAAGGAGGTGTTATCTACTCTGGATGATTGTGACAACTTGGTCATTCCAGAGAAATTATGCAAGATGGACAAGTTACTAGAGGTTCCGGTGCACCCCGACGTTTTTCCTATACCCAAGCGGGTGGCGGACATAGTGAATAAGGAGTGGGAAAAGCCCGGCATACCTTTTGTCCCCCCCCCCCCTATATTTAAGAAATTATTTCCTATGGTCGACCCCAGAAAGGACTTATGGCAGACAGTCCCGAAGGTCGAGAGGGCAGTTTCTAGTCTAAACAAGCGCACTACTATTCCTATCGAGGATAGTTGTGCTTTCAAAGATCCTATGGATAAAAAATTGGAGGGTTTGCTTAAAAAGATTTTTGTACAGCAAGGTTACCTTCTACAACCCATTTCGTGCATTGTTCCTGTCACTACAGCAGCGTGGTTCTGGTTCGAGGAACTAGAAAAGTCGCTCAGTAGAGAGACTCCATATGAGGAGGTTATGGACAGAGTTCACGCACTTAAGTTGGCTAACTCTTTTATTTTAGATGCCGCTTTGCAATTAGCTAGATTAGCGGCGAAAAATTCAGGGTTTGCAATCGTGGCGCGCAGAGCGCTTTGGCTAAAGTCTTGGTCAGCGGATATGTCATCCAAGACAAAATTGCTTAACATCCCGTTCAAAGGTAAAACTCTATTTGGACCAGAATTGAAAGACATTATCTCAGACATCACTGGGGGAAAGGGCCACGCCCTTCCACAAGATAGGCCTTTCAAGACCAAGAATAAGTCTAATTTTCGTTCCTTTCGCAATTTCAGGAACGGACCGGCCTCTAATTCTGCATCCTCTAAGCAAGAGGGTAATGCCTCACAACCCAAACCAGCCTGGAAACCGATGCAAGGCTGGAACAAGGGTAAGCAGGCCAAGAAGCCTGCTGCTGCTAACAAAACAGCATGAAGGAGTAGCCCCTGATCCGGGACCGGATCTAGTAGGGGGCAGACTCTCTCTCTCTTTGCTCAGGCTTGGGCAAGAGATGTTCAGGATCCCTGGGCACTAGAAATAGTCTCTCAGGGTTATCTTCTGGAATTCAGGGAACTACCCCCAAGGGGAAGGTTCCACATGTCTCACTTATCCTTAAACCAAATAAAGAGACAGGCGTTCTTACATTGTGTAGAAGACCTGTTAAAGATGGGAGTGATACACCCAGTTCCAATAAAGGAACAAGGAATGGGATTTTATTCAAATCTGTTCGTAGTTCCCAAAAAAGAGGGAACTTTCAGACCAATTTTGGATTTGAAGATCCTAAAAAATTTCTCAGGGTACCATCATTCAAGATGGAAACCATTTGAACGATTCTACCCACTATCCAGGAAGATCAATTTATGACTACCGTGGATCTAAAGGATGCGTACCTACATATTCCTATCCACAAAGAACATCATCAGTTCCTAAGTTTCGCCTTTCTGGACAAACATTACCAGTTTGTGGTCCTCCCATTCGGGAGGACCACAAACTGGTCCCATTCCCACTGCTCCAAGGATTTTCACAAAGGTACTAGGGTCCCTTCTAGCGGTTCTAAGACCGAGGGGCATTGCAGTAGTACCTTACTTGGACGACATTCTAATACAAGCGTCGTCCCTGTCAAAAGCAAAGGCTCATACAGACATCGTTCTGGCCTTTCTCAGATCACACGGATGGAAGGTGAACATAGAAAAAAGTTCTCTGTCTCCGTCAACAAGAGTTATCTTCTTGGGAACAATAATAGATTCCTTAGAAATGAGGATTTTTCTGACAGAGGTCAGAAAGTCAAAACTTCTAAGCACTTGTCAAGTTCTTCATTCTGTTCCACGTCCTTCCATAGCGCAGTGCATGGAAGTAGTAGGGTTGATGGTTGCAGCAATGGACATAGTTCCTTTTGCACGAATTCATCTAAGACCATTACAACTGTGCATGCTCAAACAGTGGAATGGGGACTATACAGACTTGTCTCCAATGATTGAAGTAGATCAGAAGACCAGAGATTCACTCCGTTGGTGGCTGACCCTGGACCATCTATCCCAGGGAATGAGCTTCCGCAGACCAGAGTGGGTCATTGTCACGACCGACGCCAGTCTAGTGGGCTGGGGCGCGGTCTGGGAATCCCTGAAAGCTCAGGGACTATGGTCTCGGGAAGAGTCTCTTCTCCCGATAAACATTCTGGAACTAAGAGCGATCTTCAATGCTCTCAGGGCTTGGCCTCAGCTAGCAAAGGCCAGATTCATAAGATTCCAATCAGACAACATGACGACCGTTGCATATATCAATCATCAGGGGGGAACAAGGAGTTCCCTGGCGATGAAAGAAGTCACCAAAATAATTCAATGGGCGGAGGATCACTCCTGCCACCTATCTGCGATCCACATCCCAGGTGTGGAAAACTGGGAAGCGGATTATCTGAGTCGCCAGACATTCCATCCGGGGGAGTGGGAACTCCACCCGGAGATCTTTGCCCAACTAACTCAATTATGGGGCATTCCAGACATGGATCTGATTGTGTCTCGTCAGAACTTCAAGGTTCCTTGCTACGGGTCCAGATCCAGGGATCCCAAGGCGACTCTAGTAGATGCACTAGTAGCACCTTGGACCTTCAACCTAGCTTATGTGTTTCCACCGTTTCCTCTCATTCCCAGGCTGGTAGCCAGGATCAAACAGGAGAGGGCCTCGGTGATCTTGATAGCTCCTGCGTGGCCACGCAGGTCTTGGTATGCAGACCTGGTGAATATGTCATCGGTTCCACCATGGAAGCTACCTTTGAGACAGGACCTTCTTGTTCAGGGTCCATTCGAACATCCAAATCTGCTCTCCCTCCAGCTGACGGCTTGGAGATTGAACTCTTGATTTTATCAAAGCGTGGGTTTTCAGATTCTGTGATAGATACTCTGGTTCAGGCCAGAAAACCGGTAACTAGAAAGATTTACCATAAAATATGGAAAAGATATATCTGTTGGTGTGAATCCAAAGGATTCCCATGGAATAAGATAAAAATTCCTAAGATTCTCTCCTTTCTACAAGAAGGTTTGGAGAAAGGATTATCTGCAAGTTCTCTAAAGGGACAGATCTCTGCTTTATCTGTCTTACTACACAAAAGACTGGCAGCTGTGCCAGATGTTCAAGCATTTGTGCAGGCTCTGGTTAGGATCAAGCCTGTTTACAGACCCTTGACTCCTCCCTGGAGTCTAAATCTAGTTCTTTCAGTTCTTCAAGGGGTTCCGTTTGAACCTTTACATTCCATAGATATTAAGTTATTATCTTGGAAAGTTTTGTTTTTGGTTGCTATTTCTTCTGCTAGAAGAGTTTCAGAGTTATCTGCTCTGCAGTGTTCTCCGCCCTATCTGGTGTTCCATGCAGATAAGGTGGTTTTGCGTACTAATCCTGGTTTTCTTCCAAAGGTTGTTTCTAACAAGAATATTAACCAGGAGATAGTTGTACCTTCTTTGTGTCCGAATCCAGTTTCAAAGAAGGAACGTTTGTTACACAATTTGGACGTAGTCCGTGCTCTAAAATTCTATTTAGAAGCTACAAAAGATTTCAGACAAACATCTTCTTTGTTTGTTGTCTATTCTGGTAAAAGGAGAGGTCAAAAAGCGACTTCTACCTCTTTCCTTTTGGCTTAAAAGCATCATCCGATTGGCTTATGAGACTGCCGGACGGCAGCCTCCTGAAAGAATCACAGCTCACTCCACTAGGGCTGTGGCTTCCACATGGGCCTTCAAGAACGAGGCTTCTGTTGACCAGATATGTAAGGCAGCGACTTGGTCTTCACTGCACACTTTTGCCAAATTTTACAAATTTGATACTTTTGCTTCTTCGGAGGCTATTTTTGGGAGAAAGGTTTTGCAAGCCGTGGTGCCTTCCGTTTAGGTAACCTGATTTGCTCCCTCCCTTCATCCGTTTCCTAAAGCTTTGGTATTGGTTCCCACAAGTAAGGATGACGCCGTGGACCGGACACACCAATGTTGGAGAAAACAGAATTTATGCTTACCTGATAAATTACTTTCTCCAACGGTGTGTCCGGTCCACGGCCCGCCCTGGTTTTTTAATCAGGTCTGATGAATTATTTTCTCTAACTGCAGTCACCACGGTACCATATGGTTTCTCCTATATTTTTCCTCCTGTCCGTCGGTCGAATGACTGGGGTGGGCGGAGCCTAGGAGGGACTATATGGCCAGCTTTGCTGGGACTCTTTGCCATTTCCTGTTGGGGAAGAGATATTCCCACAAGTAAGGATGACGCCGTGGACCGGACACACCGTTGGAGAAAGTAATTTATCAGGTAAGCATAAATCCTGTTTTTCGATCAAACTAATCCCCAGGGGCAGGTAGGGCCACAGCAGATTGCTGTGGCATGGTGCTGTAGTTTGCTAACCGGTTGTCGGCTTTAGGTTGCTCCGGTTTGGGCATTAAGGGGTTAATTGAATTGAAATTCACTGTGCAATCATTTCAAAGCATTAGGATCATATGGTGTAAATTTCAGAAAGATTGGATCATTTTTGAAGATTTAGTAAAAAAGTGTGTGCTTTATATTATTTAAAGGCACAGTACCGTTTTTTCTCAAATTTTATTTTTCAGTATTTGAGTGCTGTCTAAGTTTATTTACTTGTCTAACATGTCTGAGCCTACAGATAGACGTTGCTCTATGTGTTTAGTAGCCATGGTGGAACCCCCTCTTCATTTGTGTTTTAAGTGCGCTAATGTGTCTATGCAGTTTAAAGATCATGTTGTGTCACTTAAAGATGTAGCCCAAGATGATTCTTTGACAGAATGTAACGAGGATAGCCTACCTTCCTCTCCCCATGTGTCAACACAAGTTACGCCCGCGCAAGCGATGCCTAGTACCTCTAGCGCATTGGCCCCTATTACATTACAACAATTAGCAGCAGTCATGGATAATTCCCTTGCGGCATTCCTATCCAAACTGCCAGTTTTTCCTAAAAAGTGTGATAGCTCGGTCTTAAGAACAGAGTATGAGCAATCAGAAGCTTTGGATGATTTATCTGTTGTACCCTCACAACACTCTGAAGTGGCAGTGAGGGATGTGCTGTCCGAGGGAGAAATTTCTGACACAGGAAAGGTTTCTCAGCGGGCAGAATCAGATTCCTTAGCGTTTAAATTTAAGCTGGAACACCTCCGCGTGCTGCTTAAGGAGGTATTAGCTACGCTGGATGATTGCGACCCCATGGTGGTCCCTGAGAAATTGTGTAAAATGGACAAATTTCTAGAAGTCCCTGTATACACTTATGCGTTTCCGATCCCTAAGAGGGTGGCGGATATTGTGACTAGGGAGTGGGAGAGACCAGGTGTACCTTTTGTTCCCCCCCTATCTTTAAGAAAATGTTCCCCATAACTGATCCCAGGCGGGACGCGTGGCAGACTGTCCCTAAGGTGGAGGGGGCAGTTTCAACACTAGCCAAGCGCACAACCATACCAATTGAAAACAGTTGTGCTTTCAAAGATCCTATGGATAAAAAATTACAAGGTTTACTAAAGAAAATATTTGTTCAACAAGGTTTCCTTCTCCAACCTATTGCCTGCATTATTCCTGTAACTACTGCAGCAGCTTTTTGGTTTGAGGCACTGGGGGAATCGCTCCAGACTGAGACCTCATATGACGAAATTATGGATAGAATTAAGGCTCTAAAGCTGGCTAATTCTTTTATCACAGATGCCGCTTTGCAATTAGCTAAGTTAGCGGCGAAAAAGTCTGGTTTTGCCATAATGGCGCGCAGAGCGCTTTGGCTCAAATCATGGTCGGCTGACGTGTCGTCCAAAACAAAATGATTAAATATTCCTTTCAAGGGAAAGACCCTTTTCGGTCCTGAGTTGAAAGAGATTATTTCAGATATCACTGGGGGTAAGGGCCATGCCCTCCCGCAGGATAGATCTTTTAAGGCTAAAAACAAGGCTAATTTTCGCTCCTTTCGCAACTTCAGGAGCGGCCCTGCTTCAACCTCTGCAACCGCAATGCAAGAGGGTAACGCTTCACAGCCCAAAGCAACCTGGAAACCTTTGCAGGGCTGGAACAAGGGAAAACAGGCCAAGAAGCCTGCGGCTGCTACTAAGACAGCATGAAGGGGTAGGCCCTGATCCGGGACCGGATCTAGTAGGGGGCAGACTCTCTCTCTCTTTGCTCAGGCTTGGGCAAGAGATGTTCCAGATCCCTGGGCATTAGAGATAGTTGCTCAGGGATATCTTCTAGAATTCAAGGACTCCCCTCCAAGGGAAGGTTTCAGATTTCTCGTCTGTCTTCATACCAGACAAAGAATCAGGCATTCTTACGCTGTGTAGAAGATCTACTCAAGATGGGAGTGATATATCCAGTTCCAATTGCAGAACAAGTACTGGGTTTTTACTCAAACCTGTTCGTGGTTCCCAAAAAGGAAGGAACTTTCAGGCCAATCCTGGATCTAAAAATTCTAAACAAATTCCTCAGAGTTCCATCATTCAAAAATGTAGACCATTTGGACAATCTTACCGATGATCCAGGAAGGTCAATATGACTACTGTGGATTTAAGGGATGCGCACCTTCATATTCCTATCCACAAAGATCACCATCAGTTCCTAAGGTTCGCCTTTCTGGACAAGCATTACCAGTTCGTGGCCCTTCCCTTCAGGTTGGCCACCGCTCCCAGAATTTTCACAAAGGTGTTAGGGTCCCTTCTAGCGGTACTAAGACCGCGGGGCATTGCAGTAGCACCTTATCTAGACGACATCTTAATACAGGCGTCGTCTTTTCACAGAGCCAAGGCTCATACGGAAATTGTTCTGGCCTTTCTAAGGTCTCACGGGTGGAAGGTGAACGTCGAAAAAAGTCATCTGTCCCCGCTCACAAGGGTTCCCTTCCTGGGAACACTAATAGACTCGGTAGAAATGAAAATATTTCTGACAGAGGTCAGGAAGCTAAAGCTTTTAACTACTTGCCGAGTTCTTCATTCCATTCCTCGGCCATCTGTAGCTCAGTGCATGGAGGTAATCGGATTAATGGTTGCAGCAATGGACGTAGTCCCTCTTTCCAGAATACATCTCAGACCACTGCAACTGTGCATGCTCAAACAGTGGAATGGAGATTATGCAGATTTGACTCCTCAAATACAACTGGACCAGAAAACCAGAGATTCTCTTCTCTGGTGGTTGTCTCAGGATCACCTGTCTCAGGGAACGTGCTTCCGCAGACCGGAGTGGATCATTGTAACGACCAACGCCAGTCTGTTAGGCTGGGGCGCGGTCTGGGACTCCCTGAAAGCTCAGGGCCTATGGTCTCGGGAAGAGTCTCTTCTCCCGATAAACATTTTGGAACTGAGAGCGATATTCAACACGCTCCAGACATGGCCTCAACTAGCGGCGGCCAAATTCATCAGATTTCAGTCGGACAACATCACAACTGTAGCGTACATCAATCATCAGGGAGGAAAAAAGAGTTCCCTAGCGATGAAGGAAGTATCCAAGTTCATCAAATGGGCGGAGGATCACTTCTGCCATCTATCTGCAATTCACATCCCAGGAGTAGACAACTGGGAGGCGGATTTTCTAAGTCGTCAGACTTTTCACCCGGGGGAGTGGGAACTCCACCCGGAGGTTTTTGCTCAGCTGACCCAGCTATGGGGCATTCCAGAATTGGATCTGATGGCGTCCCGTCAGAACACCAAACTTCCTCTCTACGGATCCAGGTCCAGGGACCCCAAGGCGGCATTGATAGATGCTCTAGCAGCGCCTTGGTCCTTCAATCTGGCTTATGTCTTTCCACCGTTTCCCCTTCTCCCTCGGCTGGTAGCCAGAATCAAACAGGAGAAGGTTTCGGTAAGCGCCTGCGTGGTCGCGCAGGACTTGGTATGCAGACCTAGTGGACATGTCATCTGTTCCACCATGGATACTGCCATCGAGGCAGGATCTTCTAATACAGGGTCCATTCAAGCAACCAAATCTAGTTTCTCTGCAACTGACTGCTTGGAGATTGAACGCTTAATTCTATCTAAGCGTGGGTTCTCTGAATCAGTTATAGATACTCTGATCCAGACTAGAAATCCTGTCACCAGGAAAATTTACCATAAGATATGGCGGAAATATCTTTGTTGGTGTGAATCCAAGGGTTACTCGTGGATTAAGATTAGGATTCCAAGGATATTGTCTTTTCACCAAGAAGGATTGGAGAAAGGCTTGTCAGCTAGTTCCTTAAAAGGACAGATATCTGCTCTGTCTATCCTGTTACACAAGCGTCTGGCAGAAGTACCAGACGTTCAAGCGTTTGCACAGGCTTTAGTAAGAATCAAGCCTGTCTATAAACCTGTGGCTCCTCCATGGAGTCTAAATTTAGTTCTTTCAGTTCTTCAATGGGTTCCGTTTGAAACTTTACATTCCATAGATATTAAGTTATTATCTTGGAAAGTTTTGTTTTTGGTAGCTATATCTTCTGCTCGAAGAGTTTCAGAATTGTCTGCTTTGCAGTGTAATTCACCCTATCTGGTGTTCCATGCAGATAAGGTAGTTTTGCGTACCAAACCTGGTTTTCTTCCTAAAGTGGTTTCTAATAGGAACATTAACCATGAAATCATTGTTCCTTCTCTGTGTCCTAATCCATCTTCAAAGAAGGAACGACTGTTACACAAACTTGATGTGGTTCGTGCTTTATAATTCTATTTACAAGCAACTAAAGATTTCAGACAAACATCATCCTTGTTTGTTGTTTATTCTGGTAAGAGGAGAGGTCAGAAAGCGACTGCTACCTCTCTTTGCTTTTGGCTGAAAAGCATCATCCGATTGGCTTATGAGACTGCTGGACAGCAGCCTCCTGAACGAATTACCGCTCTTTCTACCAGAGCTGTGGCTTCCACATGGGCTTTCAAGAATGAGGCTTCTGTTGAACAGATTTGTAAGGCAGCGACTTGGTCTTCACTGCATACTTTTGCCAAATTTTACAAATTCGATACTTTTGCTTCTTCTGAGGCTATTTTTGGGAGAAAGGTCTTGCAAACAGTGGTGCCTTCCGTTTCGGTTACCTGTCTTGTTCCCTCCCTTCATCCTAAAGCTTTGGTATTGGTATCCCACAAGTAAGGATGAATCCGTGGGCTGGATACTCCTTGCAAGAGAAAACAGAATTTATGCTTACCTGATAAATTACTTTCTCTTGCGGTGTATCCAGTCCACGGCCCGCCCTGGCAATTAAGTCAGGTTAAAATTTCTTGTTTAAACTACAGTCACCACTGCACCCTATGGTTTCTCCTTTTTCTCCTAACCGCCGGTCGAATGACTGGGGGGGCGGAGCCTGAGGGGGAGCTATATGGACAGCTCTGCTGTGTGCTCTCTTTGCCACTTCCTGTAGGGAATGAAAATATCCCACAAGTAAGGATGAATCCGTGGACTGGATACACCGCAAGAGAAAGTAATTTATCAGGTAAGCATAAATTCAGTTTTTTATATAGCATTGAACCTCAACCCAGCCAAAGGCTTAAATACTCCTCCCACTTGCGTGTCTACAAAGTCCATATGTTTTCTTGCGATTGTGTTCGTGCCCGATTGCCCCAGGTCTCTCGGGCCACACAAGGGCATGTGCAGTTCCCTGCGGGTGTAACTGTTCCTGAGTGTTGTGCCTTTCATTACAGGGTGGCTCGCCTTCGTGTTCTACTCAGACACGTTTTTGAGCTGTTTGGGGACCCTACCCTTCTCGGTTACGGGATTCATCAGTATCCTCCTTCGAATGGCTTACCTTGTTAAACATGGGGGATGAAGTAATCTCCTTTAAGTCTTGTTATCGAGATCCTTCCAAGTTTTTGTTGGAAGAACAGGGTTTCTGTTAGGCTGGTCCTGCCGATCTTTCTGTTCTTCTTGAGCGTTAACCCTCGGGTTGCCTGTCATTTTATTTTATCTAGTTAAGATGCATTTTATTTTTCCTTTTCATTCTAAGTTTTCTGCGGGAACTTTCTCTGGGATCGATGCTCGCTGTTTGCTTCTACGGAAGTTGTTCGGGACACGTTAGTCCCATGTTTGTCTGTTTTTTTTTCTTCCTCCCTCTCTGAGGGTGGATTTAGCCTGCTTGGCATTTATGACCCTTGTTGCAGGCTGGTCCTGCTTGGGTTCAGATCTTCTGTCTCGCGGCTTATTCAGACATTTGGCGCCTAATATACCTTGCTGGTCAGGTTGGGGTGCTGAGTGTTTCAACATTACTTATGTTTCTCGTTATTTGTTTTACAAGTTTCAGCTAAACATTCTCAAGAGGACTTATGGGTCAATGTAGCTCTCAGGATTGTTTCAGTCCCAAATAGCCGTCTCTCTGGTGACTGGGTCAGTGAATTTTGCTGCATCACTCTCTGTTGTTTCCGATACCCTTGGAACCTAGAGTATTCCTTCCCACAAGGTGGGAGAATTAAATGGTGTAGCACCTCTTTTCCGCCAGTCGGGGCGGTGTGCCTTTAGGAACTTGTCCTTTTTGGATTTGTTCCTTTAGTGGTTCTCTTCTTCATTGAGACCTTCTGGGACTTTGTCCGTCTCTCCTTGTGGATGGGTCACCTTCGGGGGACTTGGATTTCCTTCCGGAGTTAGTTGTCCCTTTTTTCTGGACATTAGACAGTAGGTCTTTTTGGGCTCAGGTTAGGGGTCCTTCCCCGGTGTTGGGAATGCTCTGCATCTCCTTCTTGGGATAGAAGAGGTCCTATTGGTTTTCCACTCATAGGGTTCTGGTATTGCCATCCAGGTGGCATCCAAGCCCATGTTTTTCTTCCTCTGATTTCGAATCTGAGGTGATGTGGAGGCTTGATGTTGCTCTGTTTGGGTGACTTGTCATCATGGTTCCCTTTTTTGTGTATAGAGCTTGTGGCTAGCTGGACAGCTAGCTCAGCATACTAATGCTTTGTGGCTACTCTGTACTGTAGCAAACCAAGGGTTGCTATTTTGATCCCCGGCGATGTCTTCTCGGGCTTCCTGCTTTCGAGGTTGATAAGTGACACAATGCGCTGCTCATTTTAAGTGGGATTAGCCGCGCTTTTCAAGCACAAAAAGGTTAATGTTGCTTGGACGCCTGTTGGCTCTAGTGTCCTTTTATGATCTTGGTTCATTGGAGTGTTGGGCTCCTGCAAGGGGTGGTCTCTTTTTGGATCGGGACGTGCAAGGGCTTCTTGCTCTTGTTATCCGGGTTATTCTGGATTTTTCCCTAAGAGGTCTGTTTTTTTATGTCAGACGAGGGATTTATGTTCCTGGAAGATTGTTTAATCTAAACATTTGTGGGGCCCGGGCTTCTTGTTCTGATCTTCCGTTTGTCGAGGGTTTCCTATGCGTTTTCTCTTTGTGGATCCCTCTGTGGGATGTTACCGGACCTTATGATCCTAGGACTGGCCTGGGGGTTCCAGTTTCTGGGGTACTTGGGCTTTGCCCTTGTTCTGACTATTCTTTTTTACAACGTGGACAGATTTACTAAGAGCCGGGGCTCTTTGGGCTTGTCTTGTGCGGACGATACGTTTCCCTTGGGACAGCCAACTAATGTGACCTGATGGTGGGCTTTTCTGCCTAGCAAATAGGTTTGCGGTTGCTCAGCTGTCACTTTTGTGCCTGGTATGTGTGCTAGCACAATGGTGTTTTAAGGGGTTCTTTCCGTGTTCGTCAGTGACGTGGTCTTGTGTCCTCACGGTTCTTACTACGACTTCCTGTCTTATGGGCAGGTGTTTATCGACACTCTCCTCTTTAGGGGGCTTGTTGTCGTCCTGACGGAGGTGTGGTTCCTTTTTTAGGGGCCTCTCCTGTGTTCGGTAGCTTGGAACAGATGTTTTATCTGGTTCAGGGATTGGGCTGCTCTTTGAGTTGTTCCTTTCTATCTGGGGAGCTGTTGGCTCCACATTGAGACTTAGTCAGGTAGCTTTGCTAGATCTCTTTGGGTCTAACGCCTGCTCGATTGTCTTTAAGTCGAAGTGGCTGTGTCCATTTTTCCGCCCTTTTGGTGGCCAGTCTTGGGGTTCTTTTCTGTTCCCTTGCTTTTAGATCTGCTGTTGCTTGGGCTGGTCCAGCTAGGTGTAGGATCTGAGATCTGTTTATCCTCAAATCTTGGGGGTGCCAGTGGACCTTTTTGTTAGAGGTTCTGTGCCTCTTCCCTTTTGAGATCTGCGAGTAGGTTTTGCAGCCTGGATTGCCTGGAGTGTGTCCTCTACTTTGGAGGTTGGGCAATCTGCTAGTTCGGCTGCTTTTTCCTTACGGAGAGTGTGTTTTATCTGTGTCTTCCTACGGATGGCAGCGTGTTACTGGACTCAGATGTTTATCTTCTGAGTTTGCTACTTGTAATTTTTCTGTTTGGTCAGTCTCTGAGTTCTGACATTTGATGACTTTGTCTTCAGCTGTCTTTTCGGTGCTGTTGCACGATATTTGGGAGATTTTCTTCTCTTCTGGGGATGCCCGGTTGCTCCTTGTGGGTTGGGTGTCGTCTCGCCTTGTTCTCGGGTCTCTGTGGACTTGGCCTTCTTTTGAAGGTGGCTTTTCCATTATTGGATTTTGCTGTACCTTTTTGGGTATCCCTTTGGTTCACCTTTGTCCTCTTCCTTTTTGGGATTTTGGTAATAGTAAGGGTTGTTTGGGGACCTACTGCTGGGCTACGGTTCTCCTGGAGGAGTGTTGGCTCAGTGAGTCTGTTTTGCGGTCTCTAGTTAGGCTTTTGGACTATCTGTGGGTCAGTGACCTTGGGGCATTTTCCTTCTAGTTTTTTGCCCAGCTCCGACGAAGCGGGGTTTGGTTGGGTTGTGGTTTTTTCAGACCTGGTACCCTCAGAATGGGCCGCCTATTGTATCCTCCCGTTTTTGCATTCAGTGTCCTCTATAGCTTGAGTATTGTTTTCCCAAAAGTAATGAATGCAGCTGTGAACTCTCTCCATTTATGAAGAAAAACTTAAATTATGCTTACCTGATAATTTTCTTTTCTTCAGATGGAAAGAGTCCACAGCTCCCCACCCCTTTTTGTTCTGTGGGGCGTATTATTTTTTATTATTCTGGCACCTTTTCACCCTGGTATTTCTTCTACTGTTCCTTGTTCCTCGGCAGAATGACTGGGGGTTGAGGGGAGTGGGAGGAGTATTTAAGCCTTTGGCTGGGGTGCCTTTGCCTCCTCCTGGTGGCCAGGTTCTTATTTCCCAAAATAAATGAATGCAGCTGTGGACTCTTTCCATCTGAAGAAAAGAAAATTATCAGGTAAGTATAATTTAAGTTTTCCAGCATGATGGATCACCTTGCCATAAAGGGAAAAGTAATAGCTAAGTGGCTTGGGGAACACAGCATGTAAATTTTGGGTCCATGGCCAGGTAACTCCCCAGACCTTAATCCCATTGAGAACTTGTGGTCAATCCTCAAGAGGCAGGTAAACAAACGTCCCCCCACAAATTCTGACAAACTCCAAGCATTGATTATGCAAATATTTATTCTTTGCATTAACTTAATGTAATTGTCAATAAAAGCCTTTGACACTTATGAAATGCTTGTAATTGTACGTCAGTATACCATCGTAACATCTGACAAAAAGATCTAAAAACACTGAAGCAGCAGACTTTGTAAAAATTCATATTTGTGTCATTCTCAAAGCTTTTGGCCAGGACTGTACATAAAGATGCATTGTTTCTTAGATAGTGCTAGCAGTGTGGCAACTTTCAAGGTGTTTTACTTAAAGTTAAAATGAATCCTAGCGTTTTACAAACGCTAGGATTGACTATTGAAACAAATAGAGGAGACTTTCATTCATGAAGTATAAGATACTTCATGTAGAAAGATCCTTTATTTGATTCAATCGATTGCCGTTTTTACCTGGTACAGCAGCCCACGGCTAAAATTTTTTTTGGCTTAGAGGTGATATTTTAACCTTTTAGCCAATAGCCATACGGTAAATCCGGCTTGGCGCCCATGAGAGCCCGATTTACCGCACGTCTATTGGCTAAGAGTTGAAAACGTCACCTCTTAGCCAAAACATTTTTTAGCTATGGGCTGCTGTAGCAGCTAAGAACGGCGATCGATTGAAACAAATAAAGGAGCTTTCTACATGAAGTATCTTATACTTCATGAATGAAAGTCCCCTTTATTTGTTTCAATAGTCAATCCTTGACTTTCACTTTAACACTTGTTTTGCTAATTTGTGGATTTTTAATCTGCTAAATTATGATTATGGAAGCATTCTTCTGTTTGAGAGCAGTCTCTCAATCCACCTACTTCACTCGCCTTTTTTATGATCATTGTATGATCTAAAGTTTTAAATGATTTATAGTTTAGTCTGAATCTGAGTTTTGTGAAGAGGTTCAGACTAGAGTATGCCTTTTCTCCTCCAGGTGTAGGTTTATTTATTGTTCTAATAGAAAGTATTTTTTTTTTGGAAGAAAATATGTAAGGTCTTTGTGGAGGACATAATTACGGATTACTTCCCTGGTTCTGTGATTCTGTTTCCATGTCCAATTCATTACGGAAAGGGGTTTTTCTTAGTTGATTAAATATTTTCTGTGTAGAACATTTGAGAAAGTAGGCTTTGTTATAGGGAGAACCTAATATAGATCTTAACGCTGTTGAACTTATAAAACAGGAAAGTTCTTTTCAAGACCTTCATCTTTAACGTCTCTGATAAATTTTAAGATTACCTGATGTACTTTTTTTCCTTTTATTATATTTTATTTTTTTAAACAATATGCTGTGATTTTGATTCCTCTATCTATGTTATCCTTTTGACATATTAACGGGAGCTTTTCTTATTCATCCATTCCTTGATGAAAAACAAACCAAGTATGTTTGCTTTCTTAGAATTTTGGAATCTCAGGCCTTCACATTAAGAGAAACATTTCATGAGGTTTCATGAGAAAGTGCTAATAAAATCAGTGTTTCTGCGTAAGTTTACCAAATAGCAAATTTATATGAGCACATTGAATAATGCTCACAACAAAAGTTCACTTTCTTTAAAAGAGACCCATTTATCTATTTTTTTATTTTTTTTATTTTATTTTTATTCATGTAAAGCTGATGCAACATTTGGACAAATAATCATATTTTAGTGTCGTATGCTTTTGTCTTATATTTGGTGTTGGTCTTTATAAACCTGGAGATATAGCCATTTTAGTTATAAAGACATTGCTTTCCCCAGAGTAGAGGGGATTTTCTATCCACGATTGAAGTAACTTTAAAATCAAATTTAACTCTCACTACTACTTGTTTCATTACCGTAATACAGTGATATAAAAAGTCAATTATTGTAAATTCACATATGCTCCTCATTTCTTGACAAAGCTATTAAAAACCCTACAGTGTCCAAACATCCTGGAGGAGAAATATGGGTGTAGATTTAGATTGCTTTAGGCTATTTTATTTGTGAATGGTTTTCTTTCCTGGCACAAATATTTGTATTCACATATTTGTTGTATTTAGACAGGGGCATTTATCAATGGTGGTTCAACTGATGAAGTATGGTGCGGACCCTTCTCTCATCGATGGTGAAGGCTGCAGCTGCATTCATTTGGCTGCTCAGTTTGGACACACATCTATCGTTGCATATCTCATAGCCAAGGGACAGGTACAGCTTTTCACAATTATTGTTAAATTGTTTTTATTCTGTTATACAGCTATGTGCTGATGTTTAAAGGGATTTTAAATAGTATGAGATTGTAATATAAAATGCTTAAATATGTGTAGTTTTAGAAATTTTGCAATATACTTTTTTGTTTTTATTTTGTTTCCTTTTCCTGTAATTTAACACTGAAAACTTTTGGTTTTCTACATTCTACTAACTAATGGGTGCAGCCATGTTTGAACAGGCTGCTGTCTCACTCTCCTGCTGAGAACAACTAGGACAGATGTAAAACAGGCAAAAAAAGAGACTGCCCAAACAAGGCTATGTGGGACATAGGGTTATCTAACAGGGTCTCCACAGAGTCTTGTTTGTACAAACTTTTATAGCCTGATTTATATCTGTCCCTAAATGTTTTCAGCAGAACACAGAGATACATAGAAAACTAGTTCTAACAGTACGTCATGTCTTAGTTACTGAGCCAAAAGAAAATTGCATCGTATACTAGCACAAACACCTATTATATAATAATTTTCTATTAAATCTAAGCAAATAAAATTTTTATTAAAAATTCAGATAAAAACCGCAAAGAGGGGAAGCCTTTACCATACTGTAAATATTAAAAACTCTACACTGTTTCATAAAGATGTATTTAGATTAGCCATTATTGATTAAATATATATTTCTATTATTACTTAGAAGATAAGGAAATATTTTTGTATTGAAATAAATTCTGTTATTTCCCAGTCAGAAGTTCCCAGATTAGAATTGAATATTCACATATACTGTAATATTTACAAATCCCCCTTTCTCCTACAAAGCAACTGTAAATAGGTCTTCAATTAATGGAACAAAATCACAGTGAGAAAATTAAAAATGGAAAAAGACCACTGAAATAAAAATAAATATATATGATATATAGATTTCTACTACTTCACTATCTATCTTTTACATTGAGTGGAAACTCAAAATTCCCCATCTAGGGAACCAAAAGCATTTGGGGGCCACCCCTTCCCCCTCCTCTGATGTAATCAGAGCTTGTGTATCATGCCAGGTGAGTTTGGGATGTTTTATGTTTGCCAACTCTGAGTTATTGTGGACCTCTGTTGTTTACTTGCGCGTACAGGCTTGCAATATGTATTAAAATCTCTATAAATCAGAGTGATTCCAATGAAAAAAAGGAAAAAATGGTGCAACATGAATATCCAAATGATTGTGTCAAAACAATGTGTTTAAAAGTGTGTCCCAATATATGTCCAAGCAACCTGGAAAGGTATATAAAATATAAAAATATGAGTGGATTATCCTGAAAATGAGTTAAAAAAATTATCAAAATTAATATATATCTGTGTGTCTGTGTGTGAAATAAAAATTGTGAATGGGTTTGAGGTTGAGTGAGTGATATCTTCGGGTGTCTTCAAAGGAAGATAAGCAAAAAAAGAAAAACATAGTGCAGAATATCTCTGTTGGGAAGCGCAAAAAATCTGCTTACCAGATATCTTTGGTACAGTACTATACTGTAGCTTTTGCTATAGTCAACGCGTTTCAGCCCTTCAATATAGGGCCCTTTTCGAGACTAAATGCCAATGTAGTGTCTATAAAAACTGTATGTGATCCAATCGGATCTCTTTCTGAACTTAAATGGCGCCAAAAAATACCATCTACTTCCTGTTGTGGCCATGACTGGATTTCCGGATTTTAAGATATTAAAGGGGCGTGAAACACGATTTTTTTAGTAAACAACTTTCCAATTTACTTCGGTTATCAATTTTGCTTCATTCTCTTGGTATTCTTTATTGAAGGAGAAGCAACGAACTACTAAGAGCTAGCTGAACACATTGGTTAACTAATCAAAAGAGGAATATATGTGTAATCACCAATCAGCTACCAACCACTTTGAATACCAAGATATGCTTTTCAACAAGGGACACAAAGTGAAACGAAACAAATGAGATGAAATAAATTGGAAAGTTGTTTAAAATAGTATGTTCTATCTGAATCAAAGAAGAAAGATGAGTTTCATATCCCTTTTTAACTGGGTTTTACTACTTATAGACTTTATAGCTATCAATATTAATTTATATATTTTTCAGCATATTTCCACAATTTGTTATCTGATGATCCTTTAAAGGGACATTAAACACTTTGAGATAGTAATATAAATTGATAAATTGTATATAATAAAACAACTCTGCAATATACTTTCATTATTTAGTTTGTCCTCTTTGCCTGTAATTCCATTCTGAAATTGTGAGCTTTTCAGTTCCTGTTAGAAATGGAAGTGCAGAACACTGTTAAATCCAGTACAACCATTGGCTGCACACTCTAGTGACCTATTTATAACTGACCCTAATTGGCCACAGCAGAGAAGGTAACACAAGTTACAACATGGCAGCTCCCAGTGTTTTATAGACACTAAAACTTTACACTTATTTTGTCACTACTTAAACAACTAATGAAACTTTAAAAAATACATCTACATGTTAGTCATGTACTAATCTTTTGTTTGAATGCATCATTCTATCTAGCATGTATTTAGTGTTTAATGTCCCTTTAAGGTAGCATCAAAAAGTGTTGGATTGATTAAAAAAATCTTTAAAAGAGACAGTTTACCCAAAACATTTCTCTCCTTTAAATTTTTCCCAATGATGCATTTTACCTGCTGGAGTGTATCAAATTGTTACAAATAGCTCCTTTACCCTTATTTCGGCATTTGAAATAGCTGATTTAGCTGGTGGTATCCCCACCTATACTGAAAGTTTCTGGACTTAAGTCCAGGCTATTGACAAGCCTAAGTAAACACAGCCAGCAGATGAAATTACAATCCCGGTGGGCTGTAGAAGAGATAACTAACAAAATAAATTTCCATTGTTGGCAAAAAGAAAAAATACTGGCACTGCGAAAGGTATATGATAAGGAAAAGAACCCTCCAGTAATACTAAATGGGTTCGGTGCTACTCCTTTAAAATATTAATATAGCAAAGAAAGAAGGGGGAAGTTGGGGGCTAAATAGCACTCACTCCTTAAAGGGACACTGAACCCAATTTTTTTGTTGCGATTCAGATAGAGCATGAAATTTTAAGCAACTTTCTAATTTACTGCTATTATCAAATTTTCTTTATACTCTTGGTATCTCTATTTGAAATGCAAGAGTGTAAGTTTAGATGCCAGCCCATTTTTGGTGAACAACCTTGGTTGTCCTTGCTGATTGGTGGATAAAAAAGTGCTGTCCAGAGGTCTATACCAAGAAAAAAGCTTAGATGCCTTCTTTTTCAAATAAAGATAGCAAGAGAACGAAGAAAAATTGATCAAAGGAGTAAATTAGAAAGTTGCTTAAAATTGCATGCTCTATCTGAATCGCGAAATAATTGTTTTTTTTTGGGTGCAGTGTCCCTTTAACAAGGGTTATTGAAAACACCCTATACTCCAACCCTACCGCATATGTGAGAGCGATTGGTCACCAATCTCGCACTTTCAACATCTTAAATGGCACTCGGCAGGGGTGCCCATTTTCGCCTCTGCTCTTCGCCATATGCATAGAGCCACTAGCAGAGTATATTCGCGGGGAAGCTGGGGTTAGAGGTCTCGAGATAGGGGGGAAAATCCCACAAAATAACACTATTCGCAGATGATGTCCTTCTGACCCTAACTAAGCCGACTATTTCCCTACCCATGGTCTATGACATCCTGAACAAGTGCTCCACGGTTTCGGGATACAAGATCAATGCGGATAAGTGCGAAGCCCTCCCCATCGCTCTCCCTAGGCCCACTATCAAACTACTAGAGATTAATTTCGATTTCTCATGGGTATATGAACACGTGAAATATTTGGGGGTTAGGTTGACACCAGATTTTGACAAACTTTACAAAGCCAACTATCTCCCTCTGTACAAGTCTATAAAACAGGATATCACGAAGTGGCAACAGTATAGTTTTTCGTGGTATGGGAGACTATCATCAATCAAAATGAATATTTTACCCAGACTCCTTTACCTTTTTAGAAAATTGCCGATTGAAGTCCCCAATAAAGATTTAGATATTATCCAGTCTAAACTAGTTTCTTTTCTAAGGGGAGGTAGACATGCCAGAATACCCGAACTCATACTCAAGAGACACCGACAATTAGGAGGGGTAGGGCTCCCCAATTTAAAGGACTATTACCAGGCTGCCAGACTCACTCAGACAGCGACGCTAGGGAGACGAGACTGTGATATTGTATGGCCTACCTTAGAGGCTACCATGGGGGGACTTAGCTCGCCAGACGATGTGCTATGGAGGAAGGAGGCGCTGAGGGCCGCTAAAGGTTTTATACCACATGCACTACTGATCTCTGGCCGACAGTGGCATAAATCAATAAACTCTCACAAGTTGGTGTCACAATACACTCTAGAAAGGCCGTTAAAATACATAATCCCGGGAGATTGCCACACACATATAGACAAATGGGAGAACAAGGGCCTATACAGAGTGGCAGATTTCCTACAACAAGGCTCTATGGTCACATTCACACAGCTACAAGGAAAACTAGAACCATTTTCCCTGCAGTGGTTTATATATTTGCAGATCTCCTCAGCTATTCACTCTTACACTTTTGGTGGGAGGGAAAACCAATCCACGACGCTAGGAAGGCAATGTAGCGCACAACACAGACCCAAGCAAGCTATTTCGCATATGTATCAAGCTTTACAATCAGCTAGAATAAAGAATAAACTGCCCATTGTTAGTAGGTGGGAGAGAGACTTGAACATTGACCTAAAAATAGAGGACTGGCACACTATAACATACGAGACAAGTAGAGGTTTGCTGAGTGCAGATCTCAGAGAAAATAGCCTAAAATCGGTGTTTCGTTGGTACATGACCCCTGAGAGAATGGCGCAATCTATCAAAGGAGACTCCAACCTCTGTTATAGAGGGTGTAAGGCCAAAGGTACATACATACACATGTGGTGGGAATGCCCCAAAGTTAAAAATATATGGGATCGGATTTCAGACCTCTTATCTAACTTGGTTGGGGACCAAATCACTGTCAGCGCCCCACAAGCTTTACTAAATACTAAAACTACAACAACTCCCACATAAACACTTTTTTCAGAATAATCTTCACTACAGTCTTGACCTCAATAGCCAAACACTGGAAGACAGGGGTACCAACATGGTCAGAGATTATCAACAAACTTGCCGGAGTGTACGCTATGCATGAGACAGCAGCCCATTTACAAGATGGACACCTTTAGCAGAATCTGGTTCTATTGGATAATGGGGGGAGTTAATAATGGCCTCTGCTAAACCATAAAATAAGGCGAGATGGGGAGGTCGCGTTAGACAGGAACCATAGCATAATTAGGAACATAACCGAGATATCCAGAGTTAAGAGATCGAAAGCAGAGTATACAGCAATCTGACAGGTTTATTGTTGTTATTGTTGATTTTTTTTTTTCTTTCTGTTTTGGTATTGTTTTTTATAAAAAAGAAGAGTGCAAATGAACTGCCGGGGGCCCAGCTATGGGTCGGGTCCTTTGTTTTCCTTTACACATTTATTTGATATGTAACATTGCTGTACCCGATGTAGGGTGGGTCAACGGTGGCCAAGACTTATACTATGTATGTTTTTTTTAATGTTATCACATTTTGCACCCAATAAAAATCATTTCAACTAACAAGGGTTATTGAAAGTTAAAACACTAACCACCCTGAACACATATAACACCACCATGGTGGTTCACTGTTTTATCCCATGCAATAATAAAGTTAGTGTTTTAACTTTCAATAACCCTTGTTAAGGAGCGAGTGCTATTTAGCTCCTAACTTCCCCCTTCTCTCTTTGCTATATTAATTTTCCATTGTTCCCTCTAAGTATTGAGCTTTGGTTTACAAACCGATATAAGATAA
Organism: Bombina bombina; assembly: GCF_027579735.1. Classification (NCBI taxonomy): domain Eukaryota; kingdom Metazoa; phylum Chordata; class Amphibia; order Anura; family Bombinatoridae; genus Bombina; species Bombina bombina. The sequence continues at coordinate 238,649,196 of NC_069504.1, read as the reverse complement.
GGGAGCAAATCTGTGTACACAAAGTGATAACATAAGATCTCATTTTACCTGCAAGCTCAACCCATTTTAATAGGCTATGTTTTCAAAACACAAAACCAGCTATTTTCTTCTTAATATAAGGAGAGTCCACTGCTTCATTCTTTACTGATGGGGAAATACTGAACCTGGCCACCAGGAGGAGGCAAAGACACACCCCAGCCAAAGGCTTAAATGCCTCTCCCACTTACCCTAGCCTCCAGTCATTCTTTGTCACAGGAAGACGGCCTAGAAGTGTCAGAACATTTTGGAGTTGTTCCTCAAGAGGGATATATGCCTTTGGTTATGGAACCATGGTTTTAAGTAGTCTTCTCAGCCTCTCAGTGAGAGCATTGACGAAAGTTAGTCTGGAGATGCAGGAAGAGTCTTTCTGCGAACCCATCCAGACTGCCTGCTAACAGCTCCTTAAGCAACCAGTGTTGAAGAGTTTCACTGTCTGCTTTCTTCACTCAAGTCCATATCAGGAGCGATGCTACAAGACTGTCACACTTGAGAGGCTGTGTTTCTGTTCCACAGCAGCGATTCTGGTAAGATCGTTTCAATTTTTTCTTATGTTGAAATTGATGAAGACAGGGACACAGTGTGACTCCTTTTATCTTTATAGATTTGTGGGTTAATATCTCCTGAGGGAGGTTATTGAACAGTGGGGATTAATCAAATGTGTTATTTATGTGTGAGATTTATTTTGGGCTTATAGACCGTTATGCGGTAACGGAACATACTTGTGTTTTACGTTCACTTTGAACGCTGCGCAGCTTGTAGCTTGGCGCACTTTTTCTCATAGTAGGGGCCGTCCTGCATTGCGCACTACGTGACCGGGTGTGGTCACACTTTCGTTTTTCTCTTTCCTGACCAAGCTAGCTGTCGGAGAGGTCGCTTCTTCTCTGGTTGCCTGGGTCTAGGAGGTGGTGAGTGCCCCAGTTATTAGGGGTATAAAAGTGCCGAATTTTGTGAGAAATAAAAAGTGCATTTATTTCTATCCTACTGTTGTTAGCGCAAGCTATGGAGGATCCTGATATGCTTGAGGGTACTCCCTCTATGCCTGTCTATATTGTGAGGAGGCCTTGGTATGCCCGCCCTCTCAACTATGTTCCATATGCATCAACAAGGTTATTATGTCTAAGAAGGTTAGCCCCTTTAGTACGATGGAGCAGTTGCAATATTCTGACTACAATTTCTTGCAGTTAGTATTGCTTGGATGAAATATATGACAAGAAATAGTCTATCCGCTATTAAATGTGGATGTGTAGCTAAGTATAATTATCTGCTAATTATTAACTGAAATAAGCAGAATACAATTCACTTAGCATTTGATAGAGTAGTTTAGCAAGGTAGTAATGAATATCAACAGGTCAAAAGAGTTCTGTTTAGAAACAGCAGGCTCAGAGTTAACTTGATTTGCTTGAGGTGCTAATTTGAAAACTGGTAAGAGAAATGTGTTCAGAGCAGTGCAAGCAGTGAATTAACTGAATAGCAATTCGTTAATATGGTAAATCAGCTATACAGTATGTAGGCAAACAGGTTCACAGTATGCAAGTGTTAGCAATAATCTTGGTAGTTAATACAAGGCAGTTCATTTGTTTGCATAAAATCAAATAAGTGTTATTCCTAATTGCAGAGAGTAGGTAGCGGATTCACAGCTAGATATGAAATAGTGGTAATACAAAAGTTCAAAAGTCACTTCAATATTCACAGAATACTTGCTGTTATTAGATGGAAGAATTAGGGAGAATTCCTGCAGCAGTTTATTCCAGATAGCCGAATCTTCCAGAAGAGTGTAGATGAGGAGGCTGTGAATAAGCAGGTTAAGTGCAACAGGTAAGAGGAGTTAAATACACTGTAGTAACTTAATCTTTAGACCAACAATTCCTTAGGTTTAACAGGAGAGTGTATACAGCTTGAGAATAATCAAGCAATTAGCTAAGCTTGCAGCTGTCCTAAATAGTGTCATGCAGAGAGGTGGGTGGAGTTATGGTTTTAAAGTTAGAGAGATATGACAGCGGTCCACCTCTGAGGACTCTCAGTCCAGTGAGGTGCATAGTTGCATACCCATCAATCATCTCCATTGTCACATGCAGCTTCCCATAGCACGCCTTTTATCATTAGACTTTACTGTGCAGTTAAAGACGGCGCTGTCTGAGGCCTTTAGTGCTCTACCTCGCCCTGCTAAGCGCAAGCAAAAGGTTAAACATAGCTCGGTACAGGGGGCATCCAGTGATTTGCTTGATTTGTCTGGCTTTCAAGTATCCCAGAATGGGTCACACTCCTGAGTCGTCGAGGGTGAAATTTCTGGATCGGAGTCTGCTACCTCTAGGCCTCCGACTGCGGAGGAACCAGCCTTTAGATTTAAGATTGAACACTTACGTTTTCTTCTAAAGGAGGTTCTCGACTGAGGTTCCAGAGGCCAAGTTGCCTGATGAGCCTTTGATCCCTAAATTAGACAAAGTGTACGAGGACAGGGTAGCCCCGCTAACTTTTCCTGTACCTTTTTAAAAATGGCGAATATTATTAAAATCAAATGGGATAGAATTGGATCTTCCTTTTCCCCTTCGGCTGCCTTTAAAAAATTATTCCCGGTCGTGGACTCTCAGCTGGGGTTGTGGGGTTCCGTCCCTAAGGTGGATGGTGCTATCTCCATGTTAGCTAAGCGTACTACTATCCCTCTAGAGGATAGCTAGTCTTTCAGAGAGGAGATGTATAAAAAGATGGAAACTTTTCTAAGAAAAATGTTTCAGCATACGGGTTATTTATTTCAACCGACAGCGGAGGTTCTCTCGGGTTGTTGGAGCTGTGGCCTACTGGTGCGACTCCTTAATGGAATTGATCGAGGTGGAGGGTCCCCTCGACATTATCCAAGACAGAATTAAGGCTTTGAGAATGGCTAATTCTTTTATCTGTGATGCAAACATGCAGATTATTCGCCTGAATGCTAAAATCGCTAGTTTATCAGTGCAGACACGTCGGGCGCTCTGGCTGAGGTCCTGGTCTGCGGACATGACTTCTAAGTCTAGACTACTTTCCCTCCCTTTTAAGGGAAAGATTTGATTTGGTTACAGAGGGCAAGGGTGCCTTCCTACCGCAGGATAAAAAGAACAAATCAAAGGGACAAGGATCTAATTTTCGTTCCTTTCATTCTGAAAAGTCCCAACGTCTTATCTTTTTATTAAAGTAAGTTATTACTTACCACTTGCTGCCTGTCTTTCTATTTTTCATTCCTTAAATTCTGTTTTTTTTTTTGGACCATTGAGAGTTCCTGATCGGCTGGAGTTTTAAGTCTACTGGGTGACCATATTGATCCCAGCTTGCCTCTACAGCACCAATGGAGGTGCTCTACCAAATGTGAGTGGATATAATACTTGCCATATATTCTGTTCCAACGGTACTAGGCCATATAGGCACCCTCTTGTGCTTTATACCACCCTCTACAGCAGTGTTTTTCAAGTGTGCCGTGAGAGATCCTAAGGTGTGCCGCGGCAGACTGACAACAGTGCGGGGGTGTCCCTCTTTCAAATTTTGAAATATTGGGAGGTATGTGACAGGCTCATCAGGCATTTACAACCATGGCATTGACATTCATTCACAGACAATCATTATGATTGTTTGTGAATGAATGTCAATATGTCATGTATAGTTTGTAGGAGGCATGACAGTACAGTACAGTACAGTATGTATGTATGTATGTATATATATATATTTCTCCAACATAGGTGTGTCCGGTCCACGGCGTCATCCTTACTTGTGGGATATTCTCTTCCCCAACAGGAAATGGCAAAGAGCCCAGCAAAGCTGGTCACATGATCCCTCCTAGGCTCCGCCTACCCCAGTCATTCTCTTTGCCGTTGTACAGGCAACATCTCCACGGAGATGGCTTAGAGTTTTTTAGTGTTTAACTGTAGTTTTTATTATTCAATCAAGAGTTTGTTATTTTAAAATAGTGCTGGTATGTACTATTTACTCAGAAACAGAAAAGAGATGAAGATTTCTGTTTGTATGAGGAAAATGATTTTAGCACCGTAACTAAAATCCATGGCTGTTCCACACAGGACTGTTGAGAGCAATTAACTTCAGTTGGGGGAACAGTGTGCAGTCTCTTACTGCTTGAGGTATGACACATTCTAACAAGACGATGTAATGCTGGAAGCTGTCATTTTCCCTATGGGATCCGGTAAGCCATGTTTATTAAGATAGTAAATAAGGGCTTCACAAGGGCTTATTAAGACTGTAGACTTTTTCTGGGCTAAATCGATTCATTATTAACACATATTTAGCCTTGAGGAATCATTTATTCTGGGTATTTTGATATGATTATATCGGCAGGCACTGTTTTTGACACCTTATTCTTTAGGGGCTTTCCCTAATCATAGTCAGAGCCTCATTTTCGCGCCGGTATGGCGCACTTGTTTTTGAGGACAGCATGGCATGCAGCTGCATGTGTGTGGAGCTCTGATACATAGAAAAGCCTTTCTGAAGGCATCATTTGGTATCGTATTCCCCTTTGGGCTTGGTTGGGTCTCAGCAAAGCAGATTCCAGGGACTGTAAAGGGGTTAAATATAAAAACGGCTCCGGTTCCGTTATTTTAAGGGTTAAAGCTTCCAAATTTGGTGTGCAATACTTTTAAGGCTTTAAGACACTGTGGTGAAATTTTGGTGAATTTTGAACAATTCCTTCATACTTTTTCGCAATTGCAGTAATAAAGTGTGTTTAGTTTAAAATTTAAAGTGACAGTAACGGTTTTATTTTAAAACGTTTTTTGTGCTTTGTTATCAAGTTTATGCCTGTTTAACATGTCTGAACTACCAGATAGATTGTGTTCTGACTGTGGGGAAACCAAGGTTCCTTCTCATTTAACTATATGTATTTTATGTCATAAAAAAATTTAGTAAAAATGATGCCCAAGATGATTCCTCAAGTGAGGGGAGTAAGCATGGTACTGCATCATCCCCTACTTCGTCTACACCAGTCTTGCCCATACAGGAGGCCCCTAGTACATCTAGTGCGCCAATACTCCTTACTATGCAACATTTAACGGCTGTAATGGATAATTCTATCAAAAACATTTTAGCCAATATGCCCACTTATCAGCGAAAGCGCGACTGCTCTGTTTTAGAAAATTCTGTAGAGCATGAGAACGCTGATGATATGGTTTCTGAAGGGCCCCTACACCAGTCTGAGGGGGCCAGGGAGGTTTTGTCTGAGGGAGAAATTTCAGATTCAGGAAACATTTCTCAACAAGCTGAACCTGATGTGATTAATTTTAAATTTAAGTTGGAACATCTCCGCGCTCTGCTTAAGGAGGTGTTATCCAATTTGGATGATTGTGATTATCTGGTCATTCCAGAACCACTATGTAAAATGGAAAAGTTCTTAGAGGCCCCGGGGCCCCCCGAAGCTTTTCCTATATCCAAGCGGGTGGCGTACATTGTTAGTAAAGAATGGGACAGGCCCGGTATACCTTTAGTACCTCCCCCCATATTTATAAAATTGTTTTCCTATAGTCGACCCCAGAAAGGACTGATGGCAGACAGTCCCCAAGGTCGAGGGGGCGGTTTCTACTCTACACAAGCGCGCCACTATACCCATAGAAGATAGTTGTGCTTTCCAAGATCCTATGGATAAAAAATTAGAAGGTCTGCTAAAGATGTTTGTTCAGCAAGGTTCCCTTCTACAACCAATTGCATGCATTGTCCCTGTCACTGCGGCCGCGTGTTTCTAGTTTGATGAGCTAGGAAAGGCGATTATTAGTAATTCTTCTTCTTATGAGGAGATTATGGACAGAATTCGTGCTCTTAAATTGGCTAATTCTTTCACCCTAGACGCCACCTTGCAATTGGCTAGGTTAGCGGCGAAAAAATTCTGGGTTTGCTATTGTGGCGCAGAGCGCTTTGGTTAAAATCTTGGGCAGCGGATGCGTCTTCCAAGAACAAATTGCTTGACATTCCTTTCAAGGGGAAAACACTCTTTGGCCCTGACTTGAAAGAGATTATCTCTGATATCACTGGGGGCAAGGGCCACGCCCTTCCTCAGGATAGGTCTTTTCAAGACCAAAAATAAACCTAAGTTTCGTCCCTTTCGCAGAAACGGATCAGCCCCAAGGGCTACGTCCTCTAAGCAGGAAGGTAATACTTCTCAAGCCAATCCAGCCTGGAGACCTATGCAAGGCTGGAACAAAGGAAAGCAGGCCAGGAAACCTGCCACTGCTACCAAGACAGCATGAAATGCGGGCCCCCGATCCGGGACCGGATCTGGTGGGGGGCAGACTCTCTCTCTTCGCTCAGGCTGGGGCAAGAGATGTTCTGGATCCTTGGGCGCTAGAAATAGTCTCCCAAGGTTATTCTCTGGAGTTCAAGGGGCTTCCTCCAAGGGGGAGGTTCCACAGGTCTCAGTTGTCTTCAGACCACATAAGAAGACAGGCATTCTTACATTGGGTAGAAGACCTGCTAAAAATGGGAGTGATTCATCCTGTTCCATTAGGAGAACAAGGGATGGGGTTCTACTCCAATCTGTTCATAGTTCCCAAAAAAGAGGGAACGTTCAGACCAATCTTAGATCTCAAGATCTTGAACAAGTTTCTCAAGGTTCCATCGTTCAAGATGGAAACCATTCGAACACTTCTTCCTTCCATCCAGGAAGGTCAATTCATGACCAAGGTGGATTTCAAGGATGCGTATCTACATATTCCTATCCACAAGGAACATCATCGGTTCCTAAGGTTTGCATTCCTGGACAAGCATTTCCAGTTCGTGGCGTTTTCTTTCGGATTAGCCACTGCTCCTAGGATTTTCTCATAGGTACTAGGGTCCCTACTGGCGGTGCTAAGACCAAGGGGCATTGCTGTAGTACCTTACTTGGACGACATTCTGATTCGAGCGTCGTCCCTTCCTCAAGTAAAGGCTCACACGGACATTGTCCTGGCCTTTCTCAGATCTCACGGATGGAAAGTGAACGTGGAAAAGAGTTCTCTATCTCCGTCAACGAGGGTTCCCTTCTTGGGAACTATAATAGACTCCTTAGAAATGAGGATTTTTCTGACAGAAGCCAGAAAAACAAAACTTCTAGACTCTTGTCGGATACTTCATTCCGTTCCTCTTCCTTCCATAGCGCAGTGCATGGAAGTGATAGGTTTGATGGTAGCGGCAATGGACATAGTTCCTTTTGTGCGCATTCATCTAAGACCATTACAACTGTTCATGCTCAGTCAGTGGAATGGGGACTATTCAGACTTGTCTCCGAAGATACAAGTAAATCAGAGGACCAGAGACTCATTCCGTTGGTGGCTGTCCCTGGACAACCTGTCACAAGGGATGACCTTCCGCAGACCAGAGTGGGTCATTGTCACGACCGACGCCAGTCTGATGGGCTGGGGCGCGGTCTGGGGATCCCTGAAAGCTCAGGGTCTTTGGTCTCGGGTAGAATCTCTTCTACCGATAAATATTCTGGAACTGAGAGCGATATTCAATGCTCTCAAAGCTTGGCCTCAGCTAGCGAGGGCCAAGTTCATACATCAACCATCAGGGGGGAACAAGGAGTTCCCTAGCGATGGAAGAAGTGACCAAAATCATTCTATGGGCGGAGTCTCACTCCTGCCACCTGTCTGCTATCCACATCCCAGGAGTGGAAAATTGGGAAGCGGATTTTCTGAGTCGTCAGACATTGCATCCGGGGGAGTGGGAACTCCATCCGGAAATCTTTGCCCAAGTCACTCAACCGTGGGGCATTCCAGACATGGATCTGATGGCCTCTCGTCAGAACTTCAGAGTTCCTTACTACGGGTACAGATCCAGGGATCCCAAGGCGGCTCTAGTGGATGCACTAGTAGCACCTTGGACCTTCAAACTAGCTTATGTGTTCCCGCCGTTTCCTCTCATCCCCAGGCTGGTAGCCAGGATCAATCAGGAGAGGGCGTCGGTGATTTTGATAGCTCCTGCGTGGCCACGCAGGACTTGGTATGCAGATCTGGTGAATATGTCATCGGCTCCACCATGGAAGCTACCTTTGAGACGAGACCTTCTTGTTCTAGGTCCGTTCGACCCACTCCAGCTGACTGCTTGGAGATTGAACGCTTGATCTTATCAAAGCGAGGGTTCTCAGATTCTGTTATTAATACTCTTGTTCAGGCCTGAAAGCCTGTAACCAGAAAAATTACCACATAATTTGGTATATCTGTTGGTGTGAATCTGCAGGATTCCCTTGGGACAAGGTTAAGATTCCTAAGAGTCTATCCTTCCTTCGAGAAGGATTGGAAAAAGGATTATCTGCAAGTTCCTTGATGGGACAGATTTCTGCCTTGTCTGTGTTACTTCACAAAAAGCTGGCAGCTGTGCCAGATGTTCTAGCCTTTGTTCAGGCTCTGGTTAGAATCAAGCCTGTTTACAAAATTTTGACTCCTCCTTGGAGTCTCAACCTAGTTCTTTCAGTTCTTCAGGGGGTTCCGTTTGAACCCTTACATTCCGTTGATATTAAGTTATTATCTTGGAAAGTTTTGTTTTTGGTTGCAATTTCTTCTGCTAGAAGAGTTTCAGAATTATCTGCTCTGCAGTGTTCTTCTCCTTATCTGGTGTTCCATGCAGATAAGGTGGTTTTGCGTACTAAACCTGGTTTTCTTCCAAAAGTTGTTTCTAACAAAAACATTAACCAGGAGATAGTTGTGCCTTCTTTGTGTCCTAATCCAGTTTCAAAGAAGGAACGTTTGTTGCACAACTTGGATGTAGTTCGTGCTCTCAAATTTTACTTAGCAGCTACTAAGGATTTCAGACAAACTTTGTCTTTGTTTGTTGTTTATTCTGGTAAACGGAGAGGTCAAAAAGCAACTTCTACCTCTCTCTCCTTCTGGATTAAAAGCATTATCCGATTGGCTTATGAGACTGCCGGACGGCAGCCTCCTGAAAGAATCACAGCTCACTCCACTAGGGCTGTGGCTTCCACATGGGCCTTCAAGAACGAGGCTTCTGTTGATCAGATATGTAAGGCAGTGACTTGGTCTTCACTGCACACTTTTTCTAAATTTTACAAATTTGATACTTTTGCTTCTTCTGAGGCTATTTTTGGGAGAAAGGTTTTGCAAGCCGTGGTGCCTTCCATTTAGGTGACCTGATTTGCTCCCTCCCTTCATCCGTGTCCTAAAGCTTTGGTATTGGTTCCCACAAGTAAGGATGACGCCGTGGACCGGACACACCTATGTTGGAGAAAACAGAATTTATGTTTACCTGATAAATTACTTTCTCCAACGGTGTGTCCGGTCCACGGCCCGCCCTGGTTTTTTTAATCAGGTCTGATAATTTATTTTCTTTAACTACAGTCACCACGGTAACATATGGTTTCTCCTATGCAAATATTCCTCCTTAACGTCGGTCGAATGACTGGGGTAGGCGGAGCCTAGGAGGGATCATGTGACCAGCTTTGCTGGGCTCTTTGCCATTTCCTGTTGGGGAAGAGAATATCCCACAAGTAAGGATGACGCCGTGGACCGGACACACCGTTGGAGAAAGTAATTTATCAGGTAAACATAAATTCTGTTATATATGTGTGTGTGTGTATATATATATATATATATATATATATATATATACTGTATTAGGCTACAGTGTGTGATTTGCCGCAGGATTTTTTAATATAAAAACGTGTGCCACGGCAAAAAAAAGGTTGAAAATCACTGCTCTACAGGTCACTACACCATGATCAGAGACCAGTCTTCTGGGTGACTGTCAATTGATCCCAGACTGCTCCTACACCATTAGGGGTGTAAGACCAAATGTGAGTGAAACCATCACCTGTATTTTGAACTTAATTTCCCTACAATATTGGGCCATGTGGCGCTTCTGTTCTTCTCTTTTCACTGCATATTACTGACATCGTGGCCTTGATCCTCTACAGATAGCTGCCTTTCTGGAAATCCTCTTACATTTGTATTGCTTATGAATTTCTAAACATTGTGATTATTATTGTTTGCCGGAAGAGTTTATCAACAATTTAGTTTATTCTCTAATACACTATTGTATATTCACTTAAGATATTTAAATTATTATTGGTTGTCTATTATCACTTGTACCTACTTATTATTTTACACTATATTTCTTATCTTGTATATCTACACTCTACACTCTATTTCTCAAGGGCGCCCCTATCTTTTCTTTGCACAGTTCTGCATGCTGAGACAGTGGAACGGCGATCATTCGGAGCTGTCTCAACAGATTTCCTTAGACAACCGGTCGTGAGAATCGCTCCCTTGGTGTGTCTGTCCAGATAATCTGTCCCGAGGGACATCCTTTCTCAGACCATCCTGGGAGATTGCGACTACGGATGTGAGTCTCTCAGGTTGGGGAGCTGTTTGGGGTGCCAAAAAGGCACAGGGGCCTGTGGTCGCAGGAGGAACGCTCCCTCCCGATCAACATTTTGGAGCTTTGAGCAATCTATAATGCTCTGAACACTTGGCCTCTTCTGGGTTCGTCCCGTTTTATCAGATTATAATCAGGCAATATAAGCTTGGTGGCTTAAATCAACCATGGGGGGGGGGACAAGAAGCTCCCTAGCAATGAGGGAAGTTTCTTGGATTCTGGAGTGGGCTGAGGCCCACAGCTGTTAGCTGTCAGTGATCTATATTACAGGTGTGGACAACTGGGAAGCGGATTTTCTCAGCAGACAATCTTTTCATCCGGGGGAATGGTCCCGAAATGTTTGCGGAGATATGCTACAGGTGGGGGATGCCAGAGATGGATCTCATGGCATCTCGTCTCAATACCAAACTACCCAGATATGGGTCGAGGTCCAGGGACCCTCAGGCAGAGCTAATAGATGCATTAGTGATGCCTTGGAGGTTCAATCTAATCTACCTTTCTTCTATAAAGGTAAGACGAGTCCACGGATTCATACTTTACTTGTGGAATATTATCCTTCCCTACAGGAAGAGGCAAAGAGCACCACAGCAGAGCTGTCTATATAGCTCCTCCCTTAGCTCCACCCCCAGTCATTCTCTTTGCCTACTCTAAGTACTAGGAAGGGTAAAGTGAAAGAGGTGATAAAATATTATTAGTTTTTAATTTCTTCAAGCAAGAGTTCATTTTAAATGGTACCGGTGTGTACTATTTACTCTCAGGCAGCAGATGGATGAAGACTGCTGCCTGGAGGATGATGATCTTAGCATTTGTAACTAAAGTCCATTGCTGTTCCCACAGAGCCTGAGGAGTACAGGAAACTTCAGTGTGAGGAACGGTTTCATGCTATGCAGCAATGAGGTATGTTCAGTCATATTTTTCTGGAGAGACTGTGTATTTCAGAAAGGCTGACATTATACCCAGGAGGGTAAGGGTAAGCAGTAATCCTAGAGCTAAAAGAAGGGCATTACTTAGCTTGCATGTGGGGCCAATTACTAATATGGTTGACACTGAATGACAAATGTTTGTGAGCAAACGTTTTTTGTTGATTTGGGAGTGCTTTAACGTTTTTGTGGGCAATAAACGTTTTTGGGCAATTTTATTAGGGCACACATGGCTTAATTTTCGGGTCTTAGAACCCACATGGCTAGTTATAACCGCTCTGGTGCGGTTCTTTAAGGCTGAGGAAACATTGAGTGAGATGGGCGGGGCCTATTTTCGCGCCTCAGATGCGCAGTTAGTTTTGTCAATAAGCAGCAAGCTCTAACTCCTGAGGGCCCTGGTGTATGTTTTGGGCCAAATCGAATCTTTTACCCCACACTTTCGATCCTTGAGGGCAGGTAGGGCCACAGCAGGGCTGTGGCAAGGTGCTGAGTGTTTTTTTCCTGATCTGGGCCTATTTTCGATCCGGTTTGGAAATTAAGGGGTTAATTGTTTAAAAAAAAATTTGTGGTGCAATCTTAGCTACCTATAGTGTGTCTACATACAAAATTTTGAAAAAATTGGTGTATGTTTAAGCTGTTTTGCAGAACGTGTATGCTTTTTTTCTCTTAAAGGCGCAGTACCGTTTTTTAAGATTGTTATTTTTTTCACTAAATAAAGTGTTTTCATGCTTGTTTGTCGTCATTACTAGCCTGTTCAACATGTCTGACATTGAGGAAAGTCAATGTTCAATATGTTTAGAAGCCATCGTGGAACCTCCACTTAGAATGTGTCCCTCATGCACTGAAAGGTCAATAAATTGTGAAGAACATATTTTAGCTACTAAAAGTATGTCGCAGGATGATTCTCAGTCAGAAGAGAATCAGGTTATGTCATCTAATTCTCCCCAAGTGTCACAACCATTAGCGCCCGCACAAGCGACGCCAAGTATACTTCTAGTGCGTCTAATTCTTTCACCCTGCAAGATATGTCCGCAGTTATGAACACTAACCTCACAGAGGTTTTTAACTAAGCTGCCTGGGTTGCAGGGGAAGCGCAGCAGGTCTGGTGTGAGAACAAACGCTGAGCCCTCTGACGCTTTATTAGCCATATCCGATGTACAATCACAATGTTCTGAAGTGAGGGATTTGTTGGCTGAGGGAGAGATTTCTGACTTAGGAAATATGTTCCCTCAGACAGATTCAGATATGACGGCTTTTAAATTTAAACTAGAACCCCTCCGCTTATTGCTCAGGGAGGTTTTAGCGACTCTGGATTATTGTGACCCTATTGTAGTTCCAGAGAAATTGTTTAAAATGGACAGATTCCTAGAGGTTCCTGCCTACACTGATGTTTTTCCGGTCCCTAAGAGGATTTAGGAAATTGTTACTAAGAAGTGGGATAGACCAGGTATTCCATTCGCTCCCCCTCCTACTTTTAAGAAAATGTTTCCCATATCAGACGCCGTGCGGGACTCGTGGCAGAAGGTCCCTAAGGTGGAGGGAGCTATTTCTACCCTGGCTAAGCGTACAACTATACCTATTGAGGACAGTTGTGCTTTCAAAGATCCTATGGATAAAAAATTAAAGGGTCTCCTGAAGAAAATATTTGTTCATCAAGGTTTTCTTCTCCAACCTATAGCATGCATTGTTCCTGTAACTACTGCAGCGTCCTTTTGGTTCGAGGCTCTGGAAGAGGCTCTTCAGGTTGAGACTCCATTAGAGGATATTCTGGATAGAATTAGGGCTCTCGAGCTAGCTAATTCTTTCATTACAGATGCCGCTCTTCAATTGGCTAAATTAGCGGCAAAGAATTCAGGTTTTGCTATTTTAGCGCGTAGAGCGTTATGGCTTAAATCCTGGTCTGCTGATGTGTCATTAAAAGCTAAGCTTTTAGCCATCCCTTTCAAGGGTAAGACCCTATTCGGGCCTGAACTGAAAGAGATAATTTCAGACATCACTGGAGGGAAAGGCCATGCCCTGCCTCAGGATAAGACGAATAAGATGAGGACCAAACAAAATCATTTTCGTTCCTTTCGAAACTTTAAAGGTGGTCCCTCTTCCTCTACCCCTGCCGCAAAGCAAGAGGGGAATCTTGCTCAATCCAAGTCAGTCTGGAGACCTAACCAGACTTGGAACAAGGGTAAACAGGCCAAGAAGCCCGCTGCTGCCTCCAAGACAGCATGAAGGGGTAGCCCCCGATCCAGGGCCGGATCTAGTAGGGGGCAGACTTTCTGTCTTCGCTCAGGCTTGGGCAAGAGACGTTCAGGATTCTTGAGCTTTAGAAATAGTAACACAGGGGTATCTTCTAGATTTCAAAGATTCTCCCCCAAGGGGGAGATTCCATCTTTCTCAATTGTCTGTAAACCAGACAGAAAGAGAGGCGTTCTTACGCTGTGTAGAAGACCTATATTCCATGGGAGTGATCTGCCCAGTTCCGGAAACAGAACAGGGTCAAGGGTTCTACTCCAATCTGTTTGTGGTTCTCAAAAAAGAGGGAACTTTCAGACCAATTTTGGATCTCAAGATCCCAAACAAATTCCTCAGAGTCCCATCCTTTAAGATGGAGACCATTCTGACTATTTTGCCAATGATCCAGGAGGGTCAATATATGACCACCGTGGACTTAAAGGATGCGTATTTACACATTCCTATCCACAAAGATCATCACCAGTTCCTCAGGTTCGCCTTTCTGGACAAGCATTACCAGTTTGTGGCTCTTCCCTTCGGGTTGGCCACGGCTCCCAGAATTTTCACAAAGGTGCTAGGGTCCCTTCTGGCGGTTCTAAGGCCGCGGGGCATAGCTTTGGTGCCTTATCTGGACGATAGCTTAATCCAGGCGTCAACTTACCAACTAGCCAAGTCTCACACGGACATCGTGTTGGCTTTCTTTCATGTAATTGGCAAGAGTCCATGAGCTAGTGACGTATGGGATATACATTCCTACCAGGAGGGGCAAAGTTTCCCAAACCTCAAAATGCCTATAAATACACCCCTCACCACACCCACAATTCAGTTTTACAAACTTTGCCTCCTATGGAGGCGGTGAAGTAAGTTTGTGCTAGATTCTACGTTGATATGCGCTCCGCAGCAAGTTGGAGCCCGGTTTTCCTCTCAGCGTGCAGTGAATGTCAGAGGGATGTGAGGAGAGTATTGCCTATTTGAATGCAGTGATCTCCTTCTACGGGGTCTATTTCATAGGTTCTCTGTTATCGGTCGTAGAGATTCATCTCTTACCTCCCTTTTCAGATCGACGATATACTCTTATTTATATACCATTACCTCTGCTGATTTTCATTTCAGTACTGGTTTGGCTTTCTACAAACATGTAGATGAGTGTCCTGGGGTAAGTAAATCTTATTTTCTGTGACACTCTAAGCTATGGTTGGGCACTTTATTTATAAAGTTCTAAATATATGTATTCAAACATTTATTTGCCTTGACTCAGGATGTTCAACATTCCTTATTTTCAGACAGTCAGTTTCATATTTGGGATAATGCATTTGAAATAATCATTTTTTCTTACCTTAAAAAATTTGACTCTTTTTTTTCCTTGTGGGCTGTTAGGCTCGCGGGGGCTGAAAATGCTTCATTTTATTGCGTCATTCTTGGCGCGGACTTTTTTGGCGCAAAAAATCTTTTCTGTTTCCGGCGTCATACGTGTCGCCGGAAGTTGCGTCATTTTTTTGACGTCCTTTTGCGCCAAAAATGTCGGCGTTCCGGATGTGGCGTCTTATTTGGCGCTAAAAAAATATGGGCGTCGCTTTTGTCTCCACATTATTTCAGTCTCATTTTTTCTTTGCTTCTGGTTACTAGAAGCTTGTTTATTGGCATTTTTTCCCATTCCTGAAACTGTCATTTAAGGAATTTGATCAATTTTGCTTTATATCTTGTTTTTTCTCTTACATATTGCAAGATGTCTCACGTTGCATCTGAGTCAGAAGATACTTCAGGAAAATCGCTGTCTAGTGCTGGAACTACCAAAGCTAAGTGTATCTGCTGTAAACTTTTGGTAGCTATTCCTCCGGCTGTTGTTTGTACTAATTGTCATGACAAACTTGTTAATGCAGATAATATTTCCTTTAGTAATGTACCATTGCCTGTTGCAGTTCCTTCAACATCTAAGGTGCAGAATGTTCCTGATAACATAAGAGATTTTGTTTCTGAATCCATCAAGAAGGCTATGTCTGTTATTTCTCCTTCTAGTAAACATAAAAAATCTTTTAAAACTTCTCTCTCTACAGATGAATTTTTAAATGAACATCATCATTCTGATTCTGATGACTCTTCTGGTTCAGAGGATTCTGTCTCAGAGATTGATGCTGATAAATCTTCATATTTATTTAAAATGGAATTTATTCGTTCTTTATTTAAAGAAGTACTAATTGCTTTAGAAATAGAGGATTCTGGTCCTCTTGATACTAATTCTAAACGTTTAGATAAGGTATTTAAATCTCCTGTGGTTATTCCAGAAGTTTTTCCTGTTCCTAATGCTATTTCTGAAGTAATTTCCAGAGAATGGGATAAATTGGGTAATTCATTTACTCCTTCTAAACGTTTTAAGCAATTATATCCTGTGCGGTCTGACAGATTAGAATTTTGGGACAAAATCCCTAAAGTTGATGGGGTTATTTCTACCCTTGCTAAACGTACTACTATTCCTACGTCAGATGGTACTTCGTTTAAGGATCCTTTAGATAGGAAAATTGAATCCTTTCTAAGAAAAGCTTATCTGTGTTCAGGTAATCTTCTTAGACCTGCTATATCATTGGCTGATGTTGCTTCAGCTTCAACTTTTTGGTTGGAGACTTTAGCGCAACAAGTAACAGATCATGATTCTCATAATATTATTATTCTTCTTCAGCATGCTAATAATTTTATCTGTGATGCCATTTTTGATATTATCAGAGTTGATGTCAGGTTTATGTCTCTAGCTATTTTAGCTAGAAGAGCTTTATGGCTTAAAACTTGGAATGCTGATATGGCTTCTAAATCAACTCTACTTTCCATTTCTTTCCAGGGTAACAAATTATTTGGTTCTCAGTTGGATTCTATTATCTCAACTGTTACTGGTGGGAAAGGAACTTTTTTTACCACAGGATAAAAAATCTAAGGGTAAAAACAGGGCTAATAATGGTTTTCGTTCCTTTCGTTTCAACAAAGAACAAAAGCCTGATCCTTCATCCTCAGGAGCAGTTTCAGTTTGGAAACCATCTCCAGTCTGGAATAAATCCAAGCCTTCTAGAAAGGCAAAGCCTGCTTCTAAGTCCACATGAAGGTGCGGCCCTCATTCCAGCTCAGCTGGTAGGGGGCAGGTTACGTTTTTTCAAAGAAATTTGGATCAATTCTGTTCACAATCTTTGGATTCAGAACATTGTTTCAGAAGGGTACAGAATTGGTTTCAAGATGAGACCTCCTGTAAAGAGATTTTTTCTTTCCCGTGTCCCAGTAAATCCAGTGAAAGCTCAAGCATTTCTGAATTGTGTTTCAGATCTAGAGTTGGCTGGAGTAATTATGCCAGTTCCAGTCTGGAACAGGGGATGGGGTTTTATTCAAATCTCTTCATTGTAGCAAAGAAGGAGAATTCCTTCAGACCAGTTCTGGATCTAAAAATATTGAATCGTTATGTAAGGATACCAGCGTTCAAAATGGTAACTGTAAGGACTATCTTGCCTTTTGTTCAGCAAGGGCATTATATGTCCACAATAGATTTACAGGATGCATATCTGCATATTCCGATTCATCCAGATCATTATCAGTTCCTGAGATTCTCTTTTCTGGACAAGCATTACCAGTTTGTGGCTCTGCCGTTTGGCCTAGCTACAGCTCCAAGAATTTTTACAAAGGTTCTCGGTGCCCTTCTGTCTGTAATCAGAGAACAGGGTATTGTGGTATTTCCTTATTTGGACGATATCTTGGTACTTGCTCAGTCTTTACATTTAGCAGAATCTCATACGAATCGACTTGTGTTGTTTCTTCAAGATCATGGTTGGAGGATCAATTCACCAAAAAGTTCATTGATTCCTCAGACAAGGGTAACCTTTCTGGGTTTCCAGATAGATTCAGTGTCCATGACTCTGTCTTTAACAGACAAGAGACGTCTAAAATTGATTTCAGCTTGTCGAAACCTTCAGTCACAATCATTCCCTTCGGTAGCCTTATGCATGGAAATTCTAGGTCTTATGACTGCTGCATCGGACGCGATCCCCTTTGCTCGTTTTCACATGCGACCTCTTCAGCTCCGTATGCTGAATCAATGGTGCAAGGATTACACAAAGATATCTCAATTAATATCTTTAAAACCGATTGTACGACACTCTCTAACGTGGTGGACAGATCACCATCGTTTAATTCAGGGGGCTTCTTTTGTGCTTCCGACCTGGACTGTAATTTCAACAGATGCAAGTCTCACAGGTTGGGGAGCTGTGTGGGGATCTCTGACGGCACAAGGAGTTTGGGAATCTCAGGAGGTGAGATTACCGATCAATATTTTGGAACTCCGTGCAATTTTCAGAGCTCTTCAGTCTTGGCCTCTTCTGAAGAGAGAATCGTTCATTTGCTTTCAGACAGACAATGTCACAACTGTGGCATACATCAATCATCACGGAGGGACTCACAGTCCTCTGGCTATGAAAGAAGTATCTCGAGTTCTGGTTTGGGCGGAATCCAGCTCCTGTCTAATCTCTGCGGTTCATATCCCAGGTATAGACAATTGGGAAGCGGATTATCTCAGTCGCCAAACGTTGCATCCGGGCGAATGGTCTCTTCACCCAGAGGTATTTCTTCAGATTGTTCAAATGTGGGAGCTTCCAGAAATAGATCTGATGGCGTCTCATCTAAACAAGAAACTTCCCAGGTATCTGTCCAGATCCCGGGATCCTCAGGCGGAAGCAGTGGATGCATTATCACTTTCTTGGAAGTATCATCCTGCTTATATCTTTCCGCCTCTAGTTCTTCTTCCAAGAGTAATCTCCAAGATTCTGAAGGAATGCTAGTTTGTTCTGCTGGTAGCTCCGGCATGGCCTCACAGGTTTTGGTATGCGGATCTTGTCCGGATGGCCTCTTGCCATCCATGGACTCTTCCGCTACGACCAGACCTTCTGTCGCAAGGTCCTTTTTTCCATCAGGATCTGAAATCCTTAAATTTAAAGGTATGGAGATTGAACGCTTGATTCTTGGTCAAAGAGGTTTCTCTGACTCTGTGATTAATACTATGTTACAGGCTCGTAAATCTGTATCCAGAGAGATATATTATAGAGTCTGGAAGACTTATATTTCTTGGTGTCTTTCTCATCATTTTTCTTGGCATTCTTTTAGAATCCCGAGAATTTTACAGTTTCTTCAGGATGGTTTAGATAAAGGTTTATCCGCAAGTTCTTTGAAAGGACAAATCTCTGCTCTTTCTGTTCTTTTTCACAGAAAGATTGCTAATCTTCCTGATATTCATTGTTTTGTACAAGCTTTGGTTCGTATAAAACCTGTCATTAAGTCAATTTCTCCACCTTGGAGTTTGAATTTGGTTCTGGGGGCTCTTCAAGCTCCTCCGTTTGAACCTATGCATTCATTGGACATTAAATTACTTTCTTGGAAAGTTTTGTTCCTTTTGGCAATCTCTTCTGCCAGAAGAGTTTCTGAATTATCTGCTCTTTCTTGTGAGTCTCCTTTTCTGATTTTTCATCAGGATAAGGCGGTGTTGCGAACTTCTTTTGAATTTTTACCTAAAGTTGTGAATTCCAACAACATTAGTAGAGAAATTGTGGTTCCTTCATTATGTCCTAATCCTAAGAATTCTAAGGAGAAATCGTTGCATTCTTTGGATGTTGTTAGAGCTTTGAAATATTATGTTGAAGCTGCTAAGTCTTTCCGAAAGACTTCTAGTTTATTTGTTATCTTTTCCGGTTCTAGAAAAGGCCAGAAAGCTTCTGCCATTTCTTTGGCATCTTGGTTGAAATCTTTAATTCATTTTGCCTATGTTGAGTCGGGTAAAACTCCGCCTCAAAGGATTACAGCTCATTCTACTAGGTCAGTTTCTACTTCCTGGGCATTTAGGAATGAAGCTTCGATTGATCAGATTTGCAAAGCAGCAACTTGGTCCTCTTTGCATACTTTTACTAAATTCTACCATTTTGATGTATTTTCTTCTTCTGAAGCAGTTTTTGGTAGAAAAGTACTTCAGGCAGCGGTTTCAGTTTGAATCTTCTGCTTATGTTTTTCTTTAAACTTTATTTTGGGTGTGGATTATTTTCAGCAGGAATTGGCTGTCTTTATTTTATCCCTCCCTCTCTTGCGTGGAAAGATCCACATCTTGGGTAATCATTATCCCATACGTCACTAGCTCATGGACTCTTGCTAATTACATGAAAGAAAACATGATTTATGTAAGAACTTACCTGATAAATTCATTTCTTTCATATTAGCAAGAGTCCATGAGGCCCGCCCTTTTTTTGTGGTGGTTATGATTTTTGTATAAAGCACAATTATTCCAATTCCTTATTTTATATGCTTTCGCACTTTATCACCCCACTTCTTGGCTATTCGTTAAACTGAATTGTGGGTGTGGTGAGGGGTGTATTTATAGGCATTTTGAGGTTTGGGAAACTTTGCCCCTCCTGGTAGGAATGTATATCCCATACGTCACTAGCTCATGGACTCTTGCTAATATGAAAGAAATGAATTTATCAGGTAAGTTCTTACATAAATCATGTTTTTCTAAGATCTCACGGGTGGGAGGTGAACGTAAAAAAGAGTTCACTTATCCCTCTCACAAGAGTTCCATTCCTGGGAACTCTGATAGATTCGGTGGACATGAAAATTTTTCTGACATAGGTCAGGAAATCAAAGATTTTATCCATCTGCCAAGCTCTTCATTCCATTCCTCGGCCGTCAGTGGCTCAGTGTATGGAGGTAATCGGTTTAATGGTAGCGGCAATGGACACTAGAGTGGTGGCTTCCACATGGGCTTTTAAAAATGATGCTTCTGTTGAACAGATTTGTAAGGCTGTGACTTGGTCTTCTCTTCATACCTTTTCCAAATTTTACAAATTTGATACCTTTTGCTTCTTCTGAAGCTATTTTTAGGAGAAAAGTTCTTCAAGCAGTGGTGCCTTCTGTTTAACCATCTGTCTTGTCCCTCCCATTCATCCGTGTCCTGTAGCTTTGGTATTGTATCCCACAAGTAAAGGATGAATGCGTGGACTCGTCTTACATTTATAGAAGAAAAGTAAATTTATGCTTACCTGATAAATTGATTTCTTCTATGGTAAGACGAGTCCACGGCCCGCCCTGTCATTTTAAGACAGATTGTTTTTTTGATTTAAACTCAGTCACCTCTGTACCTTGTTGTTTTTCCTTTTTCTTCCTGTACCTTCGGTCGAATGACTGGGGGGTGGAGCTAAGGGAGGAGCTATATAGACAGCTCTGCTGTGGTACTCTTTGCCACTTCCTATAGGGAAGGATAATATCCCACAAGTAAAGGATGAATCCGTGGACTTGTCTTACCTTAGAAGAAATTAATTTATCAGGTAAGCATAAATTTATTTTTTTCCCGCCATTACCACTCCTTCTTTGGGTAGTAGCCCACACCAAGAAGGAGCAGGCGTCGGTAATACTGATTGTTCCATTGTGGCCGCAAAGGAGACGTGGTTTGTGGACCTAGTGAGGATGTCTTCTTCTCCTCCATGGAGGTAACCTTGTTGCAGAGATCTGCTGGAACAAGGTCCTTTTGTTCATCAAAATCTAGATTCTCTGAGGCTGACTGCATGGAGATTGAGCGCTTAGTCCTAGCCAAGAGAGGTTTTTCTGAGAGAGTTATTGACACTCCTCCAAGCTCGTAAGCAAGTTTCTTGTCGCATCTATCATAAGGTGTGGAGAACCTACTTATTCTGGCATGAAGAGCGTTGTTTTCCTTGCCATAAAGTTAAGGTTGCCAGGATTCTGTTGTTTCTCCAGGATGGTCTGGAGAAGGGTCTTTCGGCCAGTTCCCTGAGGGGTCAGATATCGGCCTTGTCTGTTTTACTGCACAAGAGGCTCTTTGAGCTTCCAGATGTTCAGTCTTTTGTTAGGGCTCTGATTAGGATCAGACCTGTGTTCAGATGTTCGGCTCCCCCTTGGAGTCTGAATCTGGTTCTTAAAGTTTTGCAACGGGCTCCGTTTGAGCCTATGCATGAAATTGATATTAAATTGTTGTCCTGGAAAGTTCTCTTTCTACTGTCTATTTCCTCGGCGTGCAGCGTATCTGAGATTGCCACCTTGCAATGTGAGCCTCCTTATCTGGTGTTAAGATAAGGCTGGCCTACGTACTAAGTTAGGGTTTCTCCCTAAAGTTGTGTCAGACCGCAACATCAATCGAGATTGTTGTCACTTTTTTGTGTCCTAATCCTCCTCCTTCGAAGGATCGTTTACTTCATAATTTGGACATGGTTCGTGCTTTGAAGTTTTATCTTTAAGTTACTAAGGATTTTAGACAAACTTCCTTGTTTGTGGCATATTCTGGGAAGCGTAAGGGTCAGAAGGTCTCTTCGACTTCCTTATCTGTTTGGTTGAGGAGTCTTATCCGCTTTGCCTATGAAACAGCAGGACCTGGACCTCCTCAGAGAATTACGGCTCATTCTACTAGAACAGTGGCTTCCTCTTTGGCCTTTAAGAACGAGGCCTATGGATCAGATTTGTAAGGCGGCTACCTGGTCCTCCTTACACACTTTTTCTAAATTCTACAAGTTTTTGATGTTTTTGCTTCAGCTGATGCAGCCTTGGGGGCAGGCTGTGGTGCCCTCAGATAAGGGTCCACCTCTTCTTCTTTTTTTTTTTTTTTTGGCCCTCCCGTTATCATTCAGTGTCCTCTAGAGTAGTGGTCGCCAACCAGTGGTCCGTGAGAAGATGTTGGTGGAAATATCCTCTGATGGTGTCACCACCGTCTAGCCTAAAGTGCCTGGCTGGACATCAGTGAAAACCGACAGGGGAGGAGTTAAATTACAATCTCCCTACGCACATTGCGTAGTATTACGCAACTTTCTTAGCTAGATTGTATTTTTAACTCCTCTCGCCCAGTGTGCTGCTCAGAGGAAGATGCTTCCATTCTAAAGCCAGCAGAGGTTGGTATAGTCTTGGCTTTAAATAGTGGAAATAAAGTATATAAAAAAAGAATCTTAAAAAAAAATTCTCTTATATTTTATTTATTTTCTTCCCTTTACCTGTCTTTGTAGTAGTTTTCGTAATTCCTTCAGATTGACTTACATCACTGTTTGTCTTCCTCCCTTCCATCTTCTTTTTTTTATTAAATATTAATTCGTTTTTATTCTAATAATTTTATTCCACCTGAATTCCAGTAATTGCCATCCAGCAGATCAGCCATAACCACCAGTATTATAGTAATTGCCAGAAATATCAGTTGTGGTTAGCTCACATCCATTTTGAGAGCTTTCTGATATAAACTTAATTTATGACTCCCATGTCTGTCCATGATCATAAGTAGTTTTGAATAATTCCTAACTGGAGAGGTAACTTGGAAGTCTTGTGGTCCTTTTAAACATTATTCTTTTTTTCCCACTTTCTGCCTCTCTGTTTCCAGCTCAAAAGTTGGCCCTCACCCTTCCAAATGACAGATGAAGTATTCTCAGTTCTGTCTTTCAATTAGTTAATTCCAAAAAATAATTCTTAAAAATGTGTAAATATATACATACTGTAAACTTAGCTATGGTTATACTAGTTAATATATATACATAAATACACACACACACACACACACACACACATTATAGAGGTTTGTACCTTTTTTTAAAAAAAAAAATAATTTTAGTGGTCCCTGAGGGCCGAAAGGTTGGCGACCCCTGCTCTAGAGCTTGGGTACACGTTTCCCAACAGTAAGGAATGAAGCCGTGAACTCTCCTTATATTAAGAAGGAAAACATAAAGTATGCTTACCAGATAATTTAATTTCCTTCTGTATAAGGAGAGTCCACGGCTCCCGCCCGTGTTTCTCCGATGGGCGGACCCCTAAATTCTGTGTTTTCTTCTGGCACCTTTTTATACACTGATATTTCTCCTACTGTTCCTTGTTCCCTCGGCAGAATGACTTTTGGATATGGGAAGTGGAAGAGGTATTTAAGCCTTTGGCTGGGGTGTCTTTGCTTCCTCCTGGTGGCCAGGTTCAGTATTTACCCATCAGTAAAGAATGAAGCCGTGGACTCTCCTTATACAGAAGTAAATTAAATCATCTGGTAAGCATAATTTATGTTTTTAAATTATAATTTCTCAAACATTCTATACTCTGCAGCTGGTATTACAAGTCATTGGAAATACATTAATGGAAAAAACTATTTTACAGTATACTGTCACTTTAAAGCGAGTGTAAACATAAAAAATGTTACATAAATCTGGACTATGTACAGAGTTATTTAACATCCTAGCGACACCTTCAAAAATGAAAGCGACGTGAGAGTTTTAACCCCCAAAAGGTACAATTACCTTCTGCTCCTTGCCATCCTGTTCTGATTCTGTTTTTTTCTTTTTCAAAAGTGTCACGGGAGCACTGTCTAATCACAGTGTGCCCAATCGCAGCATTGAATGAAATGAAGCACGCTCCCGTAGCTGTAGGCTGCTTTACTTAGTGCCGGAGCATACTACATTTATTAGCGCGCTTGTGACATGCTTTTGAAAAAAACACCATAAGAAGAGTCTGGCGAGGAGCGGAAGATAAGTATACCTTTGGGGGGTAAAATCTCTCACGTCGCTAGGATAATGTTACATAAATCTGCACATAGTGCAGATTTATATAACGTTTTTTTTTACGTTTACTGTCCCTTTAATCTGACGTGACAATTTTAAAGCAATTACTGTTCCATACTGTACATATCATTATCTTAGTTTGCATAACTAGAGTTTATTCTAAACAACCGTAATTAGGTTGTTGTCAAAAAAAACAAACAAGAAAAAGCAGGAAGATTTCAACTAATTACTAATTTTCCAGTCTCCTAGATTTTTATTTGATATCATCTTTTGTATGCTGATCTTCTGAAAATGTGTATTTTATTTATTTATTTTTCTGTAGGATGTAGATATGATGGACCAGAATGGAATGACACCTTTAATGTGGGCCGCTTACAGGACGCATAGGTAATTACACATTTTCTAAAGGAAAACTATATTATTTTTGAATGTCCTTCAATTTAAAATAAAACATAATTCTCTTTTGTTTGGTGAAAAAATATTTGCACTGTGGTCAGACTATTTCTTCTTGAAACATCATTCATCCTTTTAAAAGAGACTGTAAACATCTTGTAATTGCAATATATATCTAATGTCCTCCAATTAATATAATATAGTAGGTGAGTGTTGGAAAGAAATTAAAGGGACAGTCAACACCAGAATTTTTGTTGTTTAAAAAGAAAGATAATCCTTTTATTACCCATTCCCAAGTTTTGCATAACTAACAATGTTATAGAAATACACTTTTTACCTCTGTGATTACATTGTATCTATGCCTATATTTCAGTTCTTTTGACAGACTTTCATTTTAGCCAATCAGTGCCATCTCCAGGATAACTTCACGTGCATGAGCTCAGTTTTATCTATATGAAACACATGAACTAATGTCCTCTAGTGGTCAAAATGCATTCGAATTAGAGGCAGTCTTCAAGGTCTAAGAAATTGGCATGTGAACCTCCTAGTTTTAGCTTTCAACTAAGAATACAGAGAGACAGAGCAAAATTGGTGATAAAAGTAAATTGGAAAGTTGTTTAAAATTACATTCCCTATTTAAATCATGTTTTTTTTTTTTGTTGGACTTGACTGTCCCTTTAATAAATGTTCACCTTGTTTGCTGCAATTGTTTTTAAATAGCAAAACTCCACCCACTGCTTATCTCGGTTGGAGGAGCCAGTCTAGTCTGATTATTCTTGCTAACAAAAAGCACATAGGGTCAGCACATCACAAAATTTCAGAATCCAGATAATAAAATGTAGTTGGTGCTTCACCTTCCAAGCTTCCCTCCAACAGCCCAAATATATAATGAAGAAAACAAGGAGAAGGTGGCACTCAAATAAGAAGCAAACCTTTTATTCACAGAGCAACTTTTCGGGACTCCTGTCCCTTTCTCAAGCTAACACATACTAAACACAACACACCATTTAAATCATACACCTGTAAAAATGTATCAAATCAAGTATAGGGGAGGTTTAACAGACACCATAACCCTTAACCCTCTGTAACCCACCAGTGGATAAATTACCTATTAAAAACAAAATCAACCAACAGCTAGCAATGAAAGGATCATATACAAAAAGCACTATAATGTATGAACACATTATTTTTTAACAAATCTAGTTAAAGGTGCATTATTGTATCATTGTTTTAATTCTTATTTATTTATGAAAGCCTAGCCCAAGAGTCAATTTAGATAAATGGATGCAAGTTGAACTCCCTATTTAGGTTCTTTGGATGCATGGTATTAAACTTCCATATCCATTTAGCTTACTTGTAGAGTAAGTATTTAATTCTATCACCTCCTCTAAGGTTTTTCTGGGCTTTATCTGTTACCATGAATAGCAGCTTACTCACCTGGTCCATTGCCAAAAAATGGGCAGGAACCAGTAAGTGTGCTGTAGACTGATTTCTGATGGTAGATTTGTGCTAGCAAATCCTATCCCTGATCTTTTGGGTGGTCTCCCTGACATATAAAAGTCCACACAGACATTTAAGAGCATATACGACCTAGTTTGAATCGCATGTGTAGTACCTAGGGATATGACATTTCTCCAACATTGGTGTGTCCGGTCCACGGCGTCATCCTTACTTGTGGGAATATCTCTTCCCCAACAGGAAATGGCAAAGAGTCCCAGCAAAGCTGGCCATATAGTCCCTCCTAGGCTCCGCCCACCCCAGTCATTCTCTTTGCCGTTGCACAGGCAACATCTCCACGGAGATGGTTAAGAGTATGTGGTGTTTAGTTGTAGTTTTTTTATTCTACTATCAAGAGTTTGTTATTTTAAAATAGTGCTGGTATGTACTATTTACTCTGAAACAGAAAAAGATGAAGATTTCTGTTTGTGAGAGGAAGATGATTTTAGCAGACAGTAACTAAAATCAATTGCTGTTTCTACATAGGACTGTTGAGATGAAGTAACTTCAGTTGGGGGAAACAGTTAGCAGACTTTTCTGCTTAAGGTATGACTAGCCATATTTCTAACAAGACTGTGTAATGCTGGAAGGCTGTCATTTCCCCTCATGGGGACCGGTAAGCCATTTTCTTAGTCTCAAACAGAATAAAGGGCTTAATATGGGCTATAAAACTGGTAGACACTTTTATGGGCTAAATCGATTGCTTTATTTGGACATTTTATACATGTTTATGCTGATAATTCACACTTATAAACTTGGGGAACGTTTTTTAACGTCAGGCACTATGTTAGACACCTTTTCCAGTCAGGAAGGGCCTTCCCAGTTGTAGGCTGAGCCTCATTTTCGCGCCATTACTGCGCAGTTGTTTTGAGTGCAAGACATGCAGATGCATGTGTGAGGACCTGAAAGTAGTTGGTACTAGAAGGCGTCATTTGGTATCGTATTCCTCTCTGGGCTTGGTAAAGTCACAGCAAAGGCTGTAGCTGGGACTGTATAGGGGTTAAATCTGTAACCGGCTCCGGTTTTGTTATTTTAAGGGTTAAAGCTCTGAAAATTGGTGTGCAATACTTTTAACGCTTTAAGACACTGTGGTGAAATTTTGGTAAATTGAACAATTCCTTCATATATTTTCACATATTCAGTAATAAAGTGTGCTCTGTTTAAAATTTAAAGAGACAGTAACGGTTTTGTTTTAAAAGTTTTTTGTGCTTTATTGACAAGTTTAAGCCTGTTTAACATGTCTGTGCCTTCAGATAAGCTATGTTCTATATGTATGAAAGCCAATGTGTCTGCCCCTTCAAAATTGTGTGATAATTGTGCCATAGCGTCCAAACAAAGTAAGGACAGTACTGCCACAAATAATGAAATTGCCCAAGATGATTCCTCAGATGAAGGGAGTAGACATGGTTCTACATCATCTCCTTCTGTGTCTACGCCAGTTTTGCCCACGCAGGAGGCCCCTTGTACTTCTAGCGCGCCAATGCTTATTACCATGCAACAATTGACGGCTGTAATGGATAACTCCATAGCAAATATTTTATCCAAAATGCCTACATATCAGAGAAAGCGCGATTGCTCTGTTTTAAACACTGAAGAGCAGGAGGGCGCTGATGATAATTGTTCTGTCATACCCTCACACCAATCTGAAGGGGCCATGAGGGAGGTTTTGTCAGATGGGGAAATTTCAGATTCAGGAAAAATTTCTCAACAGGCTGAACCTGATGTTGTGACATTTAAATTTAAATTAGAACATCTCCGTGCACTGCTTAAGAAGGTGTTATCTACTCTGGATGATTGTGACAACTTGGTCATTCCAGAAAAATTATGCACGATGGACAAGTTCCTAGAGGTTCCGGTGCACCCCGACGCTTTTCCTATACCCAAGCGGGTGGCGGACATAGTGAATGAGTGGGAGAAGCCCGGCATACCTTTTGTTCCCCCTCCTATATTTAAGAAATTATTTCCTATGGTCGACCCCAGAAAGGACTTATGGCAGACAGTCCCTAAGGTCGAGGGGGCAGTTTCTACTCTAAACAAGCGCACTACTATTCCTATCGAAGATGGTTGTGCTTTCAAAGATCCTATGGATAAAAAATTGGAAGGTTTGCTTAAAAAGATTTTTGTACAGCAAGGTTACCTTCTACAACCCATTTCGTGCATTGTTCCTGTCACTACAACAGCTTGGTTCTGGTTCGAGGAACTAAAAAGGTCGCTCAGTAGAGAGACTCCATATGAGGAGGTTATGGACAGAGTTCACACACTTAAGTTGGCTAACTCTTTTATTTTAGATGCCGCTTTGCAATTAGCTAGATTAGCTGCGAAAAATTCAGGGTTTGCAATTGTGGCGCGCAGAGCGCTTTGGCTAAAGTCTTGGTCAGCGGATGTATCATCCAAGACAAAATTGCTTAACATCCCCTTCAAGGGTAAAGCTCTCTTTGGACCAGAATTGAAAGAGATTATCTCAGACATCACTGGGGGAAAGGGCCACGCCCTCCCACAAGATAGGCCTTTCAAGGCCAAGAATAAGTCTAATTTTCGTTCCTTTCGTAATTTCAGGAACGGACCGGCTTCTAATTCTGCATCCTCTAAGCAAGAGGGTAATGCCTCACAGTCCAAACCAGCCTGGAAACCGATGCAAGGCTGGAACAAGGGTAAGCAGACCAAGAAGACTGCTACCGCTAACAAAACAGCATGAAGGAGTAGCCCCCGATCCGGGACCGGATCTAGTGGGGGGCAGACTCTCTCTCTTTGCTCAGGCTTGGGCAAGAGATGTTCAGGATCCCTGGACGCTAGAAATAGTTTCTCAGGGTTATCTTCTGGAATTCAAGGAACTACCCCCAAGGGGAAGGTTCCACATGTCTCACTTATCCTCAAACCAAATAAAGAGACAGGCGTTCTTACATTGTGTAGAAGACCTGCTAAAGATGGGAGTGATACACCCAGTTCCAATGACGGAACAAGGAATGGGATTTTACTCAAATCTGTTTGTAGTTTCCAAAAAAGAGGGAACCTTCAGACCAATTCTGGATTTAAAGATCCTAAACAAATTTCTCAGGGTACCATCGTTCAAAATGGAAACCATTCGAACGATTCTACCCACTATCCAGGAAGGTCAATTTATGACTACCGTGGATCTAAAGGATGCGTACCTACATATTCCTATCCACAAAGAACATCATCAGTTCCTAAGGTTCGCCTTTCTGGACAAACATTACCAGTTTGTGGCCCTCCCATTCGGATTAGCCACTGCTTCAAGGATTTTCACAAAGGTACTCGGGTCCCTTCTAGCGGTTCTAAGACCGAGGGGTATTGCAGTAGTACCATACTTGGACGACATTCTAATAAAAGCGTCGTCCCTTTCAAAGGCAAAGGCTCATACAGACATCGTTCTGGCCTTTCTCAGATCTCACGGATGGAAGGTGAACATAGAAAAAAGTTCTCTGTCTCCGTCAACAAGAGTTCCCTTTCTGGGAACAATAATAGATTCCTTAGAAATGAGGATCTTTCTGACAGATGTCAGAAAGTCAAAACTTCTAAGCGCTTGTCAAGTTCTTCATTCTGTTCCACGTCCTTCCATAGCTCAGTGCATGGAAGTAGTAGGGTTGATGGTTGCAGCAATGGACATAGTTCCTTTTGCGCGAATTCATCTAAGACCATTACAACTGTGCATGCTGAAACAGTGGAATGGGGACTATACAGACTTGTCTCCAGTGATTCAAGTAGATCAGAAGACCAGAGATTCACTCCGTTGGTGGATATCCCTGGACCACCTATCCCAGGGAATGAGCTTCCGCAGACCAGAGTGGGTCATTGTCACGACCGACGCCAGTCTAGTGGGCTGGGGTGCGGTCTGGGAATCCCTGAAAGCTCAGGGACTTTGGTCTCGGGAAGAGTCTCTTCTCCCGATAAACATTCTGGAACTAAGAGCGATATTCAATGCTCTCAGGGCTTGGCCTCAGCTTGCAAAGGCCAGATTCATAAGGGGGGAACAAGGAGTTCCCTGGCGATGAAAGAAGTAACTAAAATAATACAATGGGCGGAGAATCACTCCTGCCATCTATCTGCGATCCACATCCCAGGTGTGGAAAACTGGGAAGCGGATTATCTGAGTCGTCAGACATTCCATCCGGGGGAGTGGGAACTTCACCCGGCGATTTTTGCCCAGTTGACTCAATTATGGGGCATTCCAGACATGGATCTGATGTTGTCTCGTCAGAACTTCAAGGTTCCTTGCTACGGGTCCAGATCCAGGGATCCCAAGGCGACTCTAGTGGATGCACTAGTAGCGCCTTGGACCTTCAACCTAGCTTATGTGTTCCCACCGTTTCCTCTCATTCCCAGGCTGGTAGCCAGGATCAAACAGGAGAGGGTCTCGGTGATCTTGATAGCTCCTGCGTGGCCACGCAGGACTTGGTATGCAGACCTGGTGAATATGTCATCGGTTCCACCATGGAAGCTACCTTTGAGACAGGACCTTCTTGTTCAGGGTCCATTCGAACATCCAAATCTGGTCTCCCTCCAGCTGACGGCTTGGAGATTGAACGCTTGATTCTATCAAAGCGTGGGTTTTCAGATTCGGTGATTGATACTCTGGTTCAGGCCAGAAAACCGGTAACTAGAAAGATTTACCATAAAATATGGAAAAGATATATCTGCTGGTGTGAATCCAAAGGATTCCCTTGGAATAAGGTAAAAATTTCTAAGATTCTTTCCTTTCTGCAAGAAGGTTTGGATAAAGCATTATCTGTGAGTTCTCTAAAGGGACAGATTTCTGCTTTATCTGTCTTACTACACAAACGACTGGCAGCTATGCCAGATGTTCAAGCATTTGTTCAGGCTCTGGTTAGGATCAAGCCTGTTTACAGACCTTTGACTCCTCCCTGGAGTTTAAATCTAGTTCTTTCAGTTCTTCAAGGGGTTCCGTTTGAACCTCTACATTCCATAGATATTAAGTTGTTATCTTGGAAAGTTTTGTTTTTGGTTGCTATTTCTTCTGCTAGAAGAGTTTCAGAGTTATCTGCTCTGCAGTGTTCTCCGCCCTATCTGGTGTTCCATGCAGATAAGGTGGTTTTGCGTACTAAGCCTGGTTTTCTTCCAAAGGTTGTTTCTAACAAAAATATTAACCAGGAGATAGTTGTACCTTCTTTGTGTCCGAATCCAGTTTCAAAGAAGGAACGTTTGTTACACAATTTGGACGTAGTCCGTGCTCTAAAATTCTATTTAGAAGCTACAAAAGATTTCAGACAAATATCTTCTCTGTTTGTCGTCTATTCTGGTAAAAGGAGAGGTCAAAAAGCGACTTCTTCCTCTCTTTCCTTTTGGCTTAAAAGCATCATCCGATTGGCTTACGAGACTGCCGGACGGCAGCCTCCTGAAAGAATCACAGCTCGCTCCACTGGGGCTGTGGCTTCCACATGGGCCTTCAAGAACGAGGCTTCTGTTGATCAGATATGTAAGGCAGCGACTTGGTCTTCACTGCACACTTTTGCCAAATTTTACAAATTTGATACTTTTGCTTCTTCGGAGGCTATTTTTGGGAGAAAGGTTTTGCAAGCCGTGGTGCCTTCTGTTTAGGTAACCTGATTTGCTCCCTCCCTTCATCCGTGTCCTAAAGCTTTGGTATTGGTTCCCACAAGTAAGGATGACGCCGTGGACCGGACACACCAATGTTGGAGAAAACAGAATTTATGCTTACCTGATAAATTACTTTCTCCAACGGTGTGTCCGGTCCACGGCCCGCCCTGGTTTTTTAATCAGGTCTGATTAATTATTTTCTCTAACTACAGTCACCACGGTACCATATGGTTTCTCCTATATTTTTCCTCCTGTCAGTCGGTCGAATGACTGGGGAAGGCGGAGCCTAGGAGGGACCATATGGCGAGCTTTGCTGGGACTCTTTGCCATTTCCTGTTGGGGAAGAGATATTCCCACAAGTAAGGATGACGCCGTGGACCGGACACACCGTTGGAGAAATTAATTTATCAGGTAAGCATAAATTCTGTTTTTTTGCCAGTATGTGGATGAGAGATAGGTCCGCCTTTAATAACACCATTACTTTGTGCACAGCCCAGACAGGGAAAAGTGCCATGTCTGGGCTTGCCAAAGAACGGTGTTTTTCAGTCAAAATAATTAAAATTAGCATAAACCAAACTTTTACCGATTGTATTTCTCTTTCTAAAGGAGGCCCTAGGTATATCTTTGAATTCCATTATCTCCGGACAGGCTTCCTGTAAAAGATACAAAATTTTCTTAATGCCAAAGATCCGTTTGCTCATAGTATTATAGGTACTCACAAAGTTAATCCTAGTCTTTTCAGGCCCCTTATACTATTTAGTAGTGTTAACAAGAGAGTCCTCAATACTTAGGAGATCCTGTCTATTGTAGCCTTGTTTTATGAACGTATCCATCTCTTGTGACCTAACAATTCTTCTATCAGGGTCAGAAACAATCCTATTTACACGTAGAATCTGGGATTTGGGTACGCTGTTGAAAACTCTAGGGGGATGGAAACTTTTCCTATGCAATAGGGTGTTTCGATCAGTGGGTATTACAAACAGATCTGTAATGAGACTCCCATTGTTTTTAGACACCACAGTGTCAAGGAACTCCACCTGCTCACTATCATATTTACAACTGAACTTTAGGAAAGGGACCTATGTCTCCAATTGGTTTTTAAATTCCAGTAATTTGTCAGGGGGTCCCTGCCACACGAACAAATCATCTATGTAGCGGTACCAACCCTGACAAAAAAAGTCTAAATGATGAGTGGGTATACACATATTTCTCTTCAATGGCATCCATAACCAGACAGGCATAGGATGGGGCCACATTTTTCCCCATCGTTGTGCCTGTCTTTTGTAGGTAAAACTTCCTATCAAACAGAAAGTAGTTATTGCAGTGACGTGCCGTGAGGTCAAAGGCTAGTGAGGCACTGTCTATGATATGCCCGAGAAACACATATATGAACCCAATAGAAGTAGCTTAAATTAAAATACAGCATTGTTTCTCAACTGCGGTCCTCAAGTACCCCCAACAGGGCAGTTATTTTATTATTATAGCTGAACCAGTGCACAGGTGAAATAATCAGCTGATGGGTGAGAGCAAGTTAGTAACCATGGTGTTGATGATCAGCTGATTATTTCACCTCTGCACTGGTTTAACTATAATGAATACCTTGCATGTTGGGGGTACTTCAGGACCGTGGTTGAGAAACACTACACTTAAGCACCAGCACATCTGTATTGTATTGATTACCTGGAGAATAAAACACACACACACACAGTACATGCGCACAAACACTCTGCTCAAACAGTCAAATTCTAACATTACAATTACATAGGAATACAATATATTATTTTGTATAATAAAAGGGCGGTTATCCTATTGTTAACTTGAGATAAGTTTCAATTGAAATGATGAGAAATACATACTGTCACATCTGCAGCACTTCGATTGCATAAGATCACCTCTTCAGTCAAGATTTTATCTTAAAATTCTACACTTGTTTGAAATGTTTTTTTTATTATTTATGCAAATGATCATTTGCATATTATTTTGTACAAATCTGTAGTTTCCCCACTGACAGCAAGCTATTTAAGAAGATTTGTACAAAATATGCAAATGATCATTTGCATTAATAATAAAAAATAAAAACATTGCAAACAAGTGTAGAATTTTAAGATAAAATCTCGACTGAAGATGTATAATGGGGCAGATGATGCAGTTAGAGATATTTCTTTGACAGTGACACTAGCTAATAAACAGCATTAAGACTCTAACAATATGGCCAGTCTTTTTTTCTTCTTCTTAAAGGGACAGTCTACACCAGAATTGTTATTGTTTAAAAAGAAAGATAATCCATTTTTTTACCCATTTCCCAGTTTTGCATAACCAACACAGTTATATTTATATATTTGTTTACCTCTGATTATCTTGTATCTAAGCCTCTGCAAATTGCCCCTTTATTTCAGTTCTTTTGACAGACTTGCAGTTTAGCCAATCAGTGATGGCTCCCAGGTAACTTCACGTGCATAAGCACATTGTTATCTATATGAAAAACATGAACTAACACCCTCTAGTGGTGAAAAACCTGTTAAAATGCATTTTTAAGAGGCGGCCTTCAAGGTCTAAGAAATTAGCATATGAACCTCCTAGGTTAAGCTTTCAGCTAAGTATACCAAGAGAACAAAGAAAAATTGGTGATTAAAGTAAATTGGAAAATTGTTTAAAATTACATGCCCTATCTGAATCGTGAAAGTTTTTTTTTGGAGTAGACTGTCCCTTTAAACAGGAAGAGTCCACAGCTGCATTCATTACTTTTGGGAATTCAGAACCTGGCCACTAGGAGGCAAAGACACCCCAGCCAAAGGCTTCAAATACCTCCCCCACTTCCCTCATCCCCTAGTCATTCTTTTCCTT
This sequence comes from Bombina bombina, assembly GCF_027579735.1. Taxonomy (NCBI): domain Eukaryota; kingdom Metazoa; phylum Chordata; class Amphibia; order Anura; family Bombinatoridae; genus Bombina; species Bombina bombina. Next base: position 238,614,842 of record NC_069504.1, on the reverse strand, counting down.
TCGTCACAGGAGAAGTGTCAGAAGTTCGAGTTAAGTCTCTTATGGAGGGTAGTACTCTTCGAAATGGGACTGGAATTTTAAGTAGTCCTGTCAGCCTCTCAGTGAGAGCCTGGGTGAAAGTTAGAGTCTGGAGATGCAGGGAGAGTTTTTCTGCGAAACCATTTCGACTCATATTAACAGCTCCTTGGCATTCAGCATTGATGAGTTTTGCTGCCTGCCTTTGTTCACTCAAGTCCATGTCAGAAGCGAGGCTACTATCTGTCACACTTGAAGGGCCGTGTTCCTGTTCCACAGTGTAGATTTCATTTTACTTCATTATGTGAATGTGATAACGTAAAGGTAGGGTCCCAGTGAGGCTCCTTTTATCTTAAAATAAGGAATCATGGGTTAATATCCCCTAAGGGGGGGTTATTGAACAGGGGGGACTTTAATCATGTTTATGTGGTTCTGTCTGCTGATGAGATGTGTAGTAGTAATTTAGGCTCATGGCTTTTCGGGAACATTAACGACCTTATCATTTGGCGCAATCTTTGGATTTGCGCGCTATTTTATGACTTACACGGTGCACCTCGTGACCGGGTGCGGTTACGTTGCTTTTTCACTTCTGTATGCTGCTCGTGTTTTTTTTTTTATTTATAGCAGGTGGTGAGTGCCCCAGCCATTGGGGGTGTAAAGAAGGTGTCGGTTACCGTTGGTCATTTTTGTAATCCCATGATGGAGGATTCTGACTTTTTAGACACGGAATGCGTCTTGTGATGAATATAAAATGGCCCTGGTTATCCATGCTCATCAGTTATGTTCTGATTGCCGTTCCAGAGTACTCTTTTCTCCCGATTCAGGGTCCTCAGAGTGCGTTGAGCCATCCGCCCCCGAGGATGCTAGGTCCTGTGAGGTGCGTGGCCCAGAAACTTCCTTTGCTACGAATGCAGGTGTCCCTTTGGTCTTTACTCCTTCTCCGGAAGGTGGTCTGTTTCCTCCAGAGGTTACGGCACGGTTCCGCATGGCCATATCTGCGGCCTTGGCGCATTTGTAGCTCCCAATTGAAATCTTTCTAAGATACTGTCCGTGTTCTGTCAACCAGGGCCCGCTGGGCGGGGGATTGCCCGATTTCAGTTCAGCCTCCTGGGGAAGCAGGGGCCTCTGAGGCTCCAGTAGCCCCAACCTTGGGGCTGGAGTCGTTTGTTGATCCGGTGAGGGATAATTTTGCTTTCCGCTATAGGTTGGCACGTCTTTGTGTCCTACTAAGACATGTTTTAGTGTTGCTAGAGGATCCCAGTCCTAGTGGGCCGAGGGATTCGAGGCCTTAGATGCCAGATGGCAACCTGGATTGAAGGTTGGGGATCAAGCTAATCTTGTCTGTTTTTTCTTTATTTTATGTATCCGTTCCAGTTCTGAGCTTGGGTGAAGGGGGCCTTCTGATCAGCTGGTCCGGTTGGGCGTAACCTTTTTTCCCTTGGGCGTTCACCCGCGGGTGCTGCCTTACTTTTAATTTAGATCCACATAGGATGTATTTGATTTCATTTGTAAAGCTCATGGATATAACTTTCGTGGAGAGCGTTCTTTCTCTGGAACCGATACTTGCGATTTTGTGGTCGCATGGGCACTCTCTTGGAAGTTGGTTAAGTCTGAGGTTATGTTTCTAGTTCATATCATCGAGCCTTCAGGTCGATTTTTCTTGGACTTTAGACAGATTCTGGGATGCTCTTGTACCAGGCAGGTACTGTTCGGGCGCTGTCTACTGTTTCTTGGGTTCATGTCACTCTCGTGCTGTTGATTAGCCTGTCGGCTTTTTAAAAAAAAAAGAAAAAAAAAGAGGTATCTCTTAAGACCTAGTGTTATGGATTCAGGACTCAGATCTTATAACAAAGTTTAGGGCCTGGGGTGTAGACCCAACGCTTCTGGTAGGAAGGTTGTGTGCTCCTATATAAGTTTTTTTCTCTCGATATTGCTTGAGATGCGTGACCGACTTTTTCAAAAGTCATTGTGTTTTCTAGGGTTCTTGAGGACTCGGAACCATGGTTTTCCATTACTTTGAAAGTCCGGGATGTGATTTATTTCCGGAGGTTTAGTATCTGAATATTGGACGATTTGCATCCTCACTTGTGGTATTTCCAGATGACGACTTTTGTAGCCTAGTCGCATTGTTTTGCCCTGGCGATGTTTTCTTCCCTCCCGTCTTGGGTTGGGTCATTTGTTATGAAAGAGTGGACATGTCCTTCTTTGTCTCAGTGTTTCGTTTGCTGTAGTGCGTGGAGTGCAAGGGTCTCCCTGCCGTTCTACCAGGAGCTGCAAAGCTCTCGTCGTTGTTCCATTTCAAGGATGTCGGGAGACCGATCCTGCAGGGATCTCTGGAGACTGTCGTCTTCTCCAGATAAGAACTGCCCCTTGTCATACCATGGTCTTTTGACTCTCGGTTGCTACCTGTCAATCTTATTGCAGATCTAGCCTTCAGGCTTGAGGGTAGGAGGTCTGGGGTCAGATACAGGCTTTTTGCCTGTCTGAGGTCAGGAAACTGACCATTTTAGCCTTTCAGCATGGGGTCGGGTCGTCCTTTACGCGGAAGGCTCTGTCTGGGTGCTCTCCTAACCATAGGAGGCAGCTTATAGGTTCCTCAGGGGCTTCAGATCTTCGGATCGGTTCCGTTTTTTCGAGGACTCCGGCTTAGGACTATGTCTCTTGCCTGGAAAGGGTATGGACGGTTCTGCTTAACCTTAGGGTTTGGTTCCCCTGCGTGTCCCTTTGGAGGGAGTGGGGGGTTTCAGACTCTTATGAGAGATTAATATCATCCTGAGGCTTCAGTTTGAGGTTTTCTCACGGGTCCCTACTTGTCTGCTGGGACATCTGATTTCTTTCATGTAATTAGCAAGAGTCCATGAGCTAGTGACGTATGGGATATACATACCTACCAGGAGGGGCAAAGTTTGCCAAACCTCAAAATGCCTACAAATACACCCCTCACCACACCCACAAATCAGTTTTACAAACTTTGCCTCCTATGGAGGTGGTGAAGTACGTTTGTGCTAGATTCTACGTTGATATGCGCTCCGCAGCAGGTTGGAGCCCGGTTTTCCTCTCAGCGTGCAGTGAATGTCAGAGCGATGTGAGGAGAGTATTGCCTATTTGAATTCAATGATCTCCTTCTACGGGGTCTATTTCATAGGTTCTCTGTTATTGGTCGTAGAGATTCATCTCTTACCTCCCTTTTCAGATCGACGATATACTCTTATATATACCATTACCTCTACTGATTCTCGTTTCAGTACTGGTTTGGCTTTCTACTACATGTAGATGAGTGTCCTGGGGTAAGTAAGTCTTATTTTCTGTGACACTCTAAGCTATGGTTGGGCGCTTTTATTTAAAGTTCTAAATATATGTGTTCAAACATTTATTTGCCTTGACTCAGGATGTTCAACGTTCCTTATTTCAGACAGTCAGTTTCATATTTGGGATAATGCATATGAATAAATCAATTTTTTACTTACCTTAAAATTTGACTTTTTTTCCCTGTGGGCTGTTAGGCTCGTGGGGGCTGAAATATTATGTTGAAGCTACTAAGAATTTCCGAAAGACTTCTAGTCTATTCGTTATTTTTTCCGGTTCTAGGAAAGGTCAGAAGGCCTCTGCCATTTCTTTGGCATCTTGGTTAAAATCTTTAATTCATCATGCTTATGTCGAGTCGGGTAAGACTCCGCCTCAAAGGATTACAGCTCATTCTACTAGGTCAGTTTCTACTTCCTGGGCGTTATGGGCATTATGTCCTAATCCTAAGAATTCTAAGGAGAAATCGTTGCATTCTTTGGATGTTGTTAGAGCTTTGAAATATTATGTTGAAGCTGCTAAGTCTTTCCGAAAGACTTCTAGTTTATTTGTTATCTTTTCCGGTTCTAGAAAAGGCCAGAAAGCTTTAATTCATTTTGCCTATGTTGAGTCGGGTAAAACTCCGCCTCAAAGGATTACAGCTCATTCTACTAGGTCAGTTTCTACTTCCTGGGCGTTTAGGAATGAAGCTTCGGTTGATCAGATTTGCAAAGCAGCAACTTGGTCTTCTTTGCATACTTTTACTAAATTCTACCATTTTGATGTGTTTTCTTCTTCTGAAGCAGTTTTTGGTAGAAAAGTACTTCAGGCAGCTGTTTCAGTTTGATTCTTCTGCTTATAATTTCAGTTTTTTTCATTATAAGATTTAAACTTTATTTTGGGTGTGGATTATTTTCAGCGGAATTGGCTGTCTTTATGTTATCCCTCCCTCTCTAGTGACTTGCGTGGAAGATCCACATCTTGGGTATTCATTATCCCATACTTCACTAGCTCATGGACTCTTGCTAATTACATGAAAGAAAACATAATTTATGTTTACCTGATAAATTAATTTCTTTCATATTAGCAAGAGTCCATGAGGCCCACCCTTTTTGTGGTGGTTATGATTTTTTTGTATAAAGCACAATTATTCCAATTCCTTATTTTTTATGCTTTCGCACTTTTTTCTTATCACCCCACTTCTTGGCTATTCGTTAAACTGATTTGTGGGTGTGGTGAGGGGTGTATTTGTAGGCATTTTGAGGTTTGGGAGACTTTGCCCCTCCTGGTAGGAATGTATATCCCATACGTCACTAGCTCATGGACTCTTGCTAATATGAAAGAAATGAATTTATCAGGTAAGTTCTTACATAAATTGTTTTTTCCTTGTAGGCTCCAGTTGTTATCCAACTGGGCTGACAATATTGGCTGAGTGTTGGCCTCTAGTAGGGTGTTTTCCGTGGTTTAATCTTCTTTTCACCTAGGGTGGGGAAGGGATGTTTACGTGTTCTCCTTAGTTGTAGGTACCTCAGTATCTGTAAAGGGCTTGTGGGTCCTTCTTTTTCTTGCCTCGTAGGGTTTTTTCCCTCTCTTGTGTTCTCAGTATCACGAAATTGATTTCTGGTATTGGAATGCTGTGGGTTAGAATGCTTTCTTCCCTTGAGTAGTGTTCCTTCTTATGGAAGTCTGTAGTGTAGGGGTCCTTGGACCTGAGCATGAGGTTCCTGTCATGGTTCTGGGTAGCATGCTAATTTTTCAGTAACGGTCAGAGTTCTACTCTGGGGCTTTGATGCCTCGTAGATCCGTCCTTTTTTCTTCTGAAGGTCTGAGACTTGTCTACAAAAGGTCTTTCACTAGCCTTGGGGCTGGGACCGTTATCCTGGAAGGAAGTTTGGGGATCAGTCTGCTTCCAGCATGGACCCTTTACTTTTATTAATCTGTCCTCCACTTTGTTGGGGGGACTCTTAGTGCCCATCTCTCTACCGGCAGCTGCTGTTGCCGGGATGGATCGCTCCTTGGATTCCGGGATTTTCTGGTTGGGAGTTGTCGAGATTTTTCAGCACTTTTCAGTGGGATGAGTCCCACAATGGCTTAAGATGGCTTTGTTGTCTGTGGAAGGGTCATTGCGAGTTTGCCATAGGTGGCTCTGTGCCCTCTTGAAGCTGCTGGAATGATTTTCCTGTCTCTGCTTGTTTATGCTTAATCTGACGTGTCTGGTCTTGCCTAGGTTACAAGGGGGAACTCGCAGGTTTTCTGGAAAACCATAGTTGGTATGGTGCTGTGTCAGGGATTGAGGGTGGTCTTCCGGTCATCTTAGTGATGTTTTCTCCTGACTATGGACTTATCTTCTGGTCCTTGTCCTCCTAGGGAGTTTGTTCCCTAGACAGTGGGCCTGCAGCGACCTCGGGTTGCTCTAAGTTAATTGATCTTTTGGATATCTCATGGGGCCTCTATTCTCCCTTTTGGGGTAGATAGAGAGTTTGACCAGTTTTTTATTTAAGTCCATTTTGGATGGTCCTTCGGATCTCCTGGGTTCCTCTACTCTCTCTCTCGGGGTTGATAGAAGTTTTTTGGTTTTGGAATGTAGGAGTTGAGTGCCGCAGGGCTGACTCCTTGGAGGCCTTTTGCTCAGCAGACTCTTGGTCCGAGTGGTCTCTAGCACGGCTTTGTAGGTTGTGTAACTGATAAGAGGTTCCCTGGGTTCCAGTTTTTCCCTTGTCGTTATAGTTTTTTGTAGGGTGTCAGGTAATTTCAGGCTGTGGTGCCTTTCGAAGGAGCCGCATTTTTTGTACCCACCCTTGGTTTGCATTCAGTGTCCTCTAGCTTGGGTATTGTTTTCCCAAAAGTAATGAATGCAGCTGTGGACTCTTCCCGTTCAAGAAGAAAAACATAAATGATGCTGTGGTGTCTTTGCCTCCTCCTGGTGGATTCTCAAAAGTAATGAATGCAGCTGTGGACTCTTCCTGTCAGAAGAAAAGAAAATTATCAGGCAAGCATAATTTGTTTTTTCCCCCCTATCTTCTCCTCCAATATTTTTTTAAATTGACACCAGGTTGACATAAAAACAAAATAGACAGGTTACAATTTATGTTAATTTCTTTTTAAAAAATGTTGATGGCAGATAGTATCACTAACCATGAAAAATGTACAGTAATTAGATTTGCTGTCAAATGACCACTAGAGGTCCTCAGAGACAAAAAAAAAAATATTTTTCATGAAAGAGAAAACAAATACAATACATGACAATTCTATAAACATTTCAACAGGCTTATGATTAGTGCAGATAAGATGAAGAGTAAGTCACCTACTAGTGCTACAAGACACTCACTCACATTAAAGGCTGCAGCCCTGAGTCCACACACTCCCCTTTCTATTCCTAGTAGCAGTGCCTGCTCTCAGCCTCTCACTGACTGCTGGAAAGACATGGGGGAGGGAACTTTAGAATGAGAGACAGATGTGGGAGTTCCTTACCAATGTAGCTATGGAAGACAGTACCTGCAGCTGTTAGTGTAGGGCTGTAACATAGATCCAACGTAAAAACAATCATACCTTACACATTCCTTTGTGACATACAGTTAAAGTGGAAAAGTCCACATTTTCCTACAATAGACACTCTAAAAGGGTTTATAAAATGTGCTACCAGTACCTACATTTAACCAATGATGGCTTTTTTTCTGTTCTTTTAAAATAGGCTATACTAAAAGAGAACAACGTACAGTATACAGTACAAATGTCTAATTGTCCATAGCAAATGTCAGTGTAAATGCCATGCCCACCAGTAATAACACAGAGAAAAAAAAGTTAGATTTTATCCAAATGACTGCTGCACTGCTCATCTCACGATTATACGAAGTATGGGATTCAAGCTTTACTAACATGGAAGATAAGGACTTTGAAGTTGATCCTTCTAGTGGAGACAAGACAGACAGTAAGTGTGTGACAGCAGAAGGGAGGGATAATTTTTAAGTAAACTGAGCATAACACCGTTCACGGAGAATACAGTTTGCACCAACCCATGTGACTGACTGCCCATCAATATCTCTGGATAAAAACTGTACATTGACAGTCTGTGCTCTCTTGATGCTAAAATTTGCCAATCTTGTGTTCAGCTTCACACAAACATATTTAGTTATAGTCACTCTGCTGACTATTAGTCACCCGTGAAGTAACTGACCATCGTTAAAATTCTGATTCAGATTAAGGTCAGTTACTTCACAGGTGACTAATAGTCCGCAGAGTGGCTATAACTAAATATCTTTGTGTGAAGCTGAACACCAGATTGGATTAAAACTGTACATTGACAGTCTGTGCTCTCTTTTGGCTCAAATTTGCCAGAGTTCCACGCACTCACCACTTGGTCCTCCTTAGTCAGCACCAGCAGCTCTCCTCGGCAGGAGTCCCAGGACATGTGACTCTGCTCCCTCTCTTACTGCCAGACCTAGACAATCAGGAACATGGCAAGAAGAGAAACAGTCACGTTAATCCGGCACTTACCACTAATTGGCTCCCGAGGCTGCTTGGAGAACAGCTTCTTTTGGGAGAGTATGGGCCGCGAAGAGCAATAAGCACCACTGGGTGGTGCTTGCTCTCGCGGCTCATACATTAACAAGCAGTCCATATTGCGCAATTGGAGGGCAGCTGAATGGCTCATAGCCACTCCTCCATTGCGCAACATGGATTGCTACATGTCAGCAGCTGGAAGGAGGGACAGAGTATATAGTGTTATACAGTATACACCAAGCAAAAAAAAAATAAAAATTTTTTTTAACACTTTATTTCTTCTGTTAAGTGTGATCAGTCCACGGGTCATCATTACTTCTGGGATATTACTCCTCCCCAACAGGAAGTGCAAGAGGATTCACCCAGCAGAGCTGCATATAGCTCCTCCCCTCTACGTCACTCCCAGTCATTCTCTTGCACCCAACGACTAGATAGGATGTGTGAGAGGACTATGGTGATTTTATTTAGTTTTATTTCTTCAATCAAAAGTTTGTTATTTTTTAATAGCACCGGAGTGTGTTATTCCTTCTCTGGTAGAATTTGAAGAAGAATCTACCAGAGTTTTTACTATGATTTTAGCCGGAGTAGTTAAGATCATATTGCTGTTTCTCGGCCATCTGAGGAGAGGTAAACTTCAGATCAGGGGACAGCGGGCAGATTAATCTGCAAAGAGGTATGTAGCAGCTTTTATTTTCTGACAATGGAATTGATGAGAAAATCCTGCCATACCGATATAATATCATGTATGTATATTTTACATTTGAGTATTCTGGGGAATGGTACTTCACTGGAATTACACTGTGTATATAAGACTTTAGCCTATTTGCAAGCAACAGGCTTTTTAATAACTCTTAATTTATGTTAAACGTTTTTACTGGAATGTAAAATCGTTTTCATTTTCTGAGGTACTGGGTGAATAAATGTTTGGGCACTATTTTTCCACTTGGCAGTTGCTTGATCTAATTCTGACAGTTTACTGATCTCTCTCACTGTTGTGTGTGAGGGGGAGGGGCCTTTTTTTGGCGCTTTTGCTACGCATCAAAAATTTCAGTCAGAAGCTCATTGTTTTTTCCTGCATGTTCCGGTTCATCTCTAGAGAACTCAGGGGTCTTCAAAGCTTGTTTGAGGGAAGTAATCTTCACAACAGAGCTGTGAGATTGTAGTTGACTGTGATAAAAAACGTTTATTCTTTAACTTTTTTATGCCATCAGGGTTAGTTATTCTTTGCTAATGGGAACAAGCCTTTGCTAAAATTGTGTTTTGTTTTACAAAGTTTGATGCTGTAACCTTTTCAGTTTATTGATTTCAACTGTCATATATCTTTCTGTGCTTCTTAGGCACAGTACGTTTTTCCTTGTATTTTACTTGAATAATATTTCCAAGTTGCAAGTTTAGTTGCTAGTGTGTTAAACATGTCTGATTCAGAGGATGAGACCTGTACTATTTGTGCTAACGCCAAAGTGGAGCCCAATAGAAATTTATGTACTAACTGTATTGATGCTACTTTAAATAAGAGTCAATCTGTACAAATTGAACAAATTTCACCAAACAACGAGGGGAGAGTTATGCCGACTAACTCGCCTCACGTGACAGTACCTGCATCTCCCGCTCGGGAGGTGCGCGATATTGTGGCGCCCAGTACATCTGGGCGGCCATTACAAATAACATTACAAGATATGGCTACTGTTATGACTGAGGTTTTTGCTAAATTACCAGAGCTAAGAGGCAAGCGTGATCACTCTGGGGTGAGAACAGAGTGCGCTGATAATGCTAGGGCCATGTCAGATACTGCGTCACAACTTGCAGAACATGAGGACGGAGAGCTTCATTCTGCGGCTGACGGTTCTGATCCAAACAGATTGGATTCAGATATTTCAAATTTTAAATTTAAGCTGGAAAACCTCCGTGTATTACTAGGGGAGGTGTTAGCGGCTCTGAATGATTGTAACACAGTTGCAATACCAGAGAAAATGTGTAGGTTGGATAAATATTTTGCTGTACCAACAAGTACTGACGTTTTTCCTATACCTAAGAGACTAACTGAAATTATTACTAAGGAGTGGGATAGACCCGGTGTGCCGTTCTCACCCCCTCCGATATTTAGAAAGATGTTTCCAATAGACACCACCACACGGGACTTATGGCAAACGGTCCCTAAGGTGGAGGGAGCAGTTTCTACTTTAGCTAAGCGTACCACTATCCCGGTGGAGGATAGCTGTGCCTTTTCAGATCCAATGGATAAAAAGTTAGAGGGTTACCTTAAGAAAATGTTTGTTCAACAAGGTTTTATATTGCAACCCCTTGCATGCATTGCGCCGGTCACGGCTGCAGCGGCATTCTGGATTGAGTCTCTGGAAGAGAACCTTAGTTCAGCTACTCTGGACGACATTACGGACAGGCTTAGAATCCTTAAGCTAGCTAATTCATTCATTTCGGAAGCCGTAGTACATTTAACTAAACTTACGGCTAAGAATTCCGGATTCGCCATTCAGGCGCGCAGAGCACTGTGGCTAAAATCCTGGTCACCTGATGTAACTTCTAAGTCCAAATTACTTAATATACCTTTCAAAGGGCAGACCTTATTTGGGCCCGGTTTGAAAGAAATTATCGCTGACATTACAGGAGGTAAGGGCCACGCCCTGCCTCAAGACAGAGCCAAACCTAAGGCTAGACAGTCTAATTTTCATTCCTTTCGGAATTTCAAAGCAGGAGCAGCATCAACTTCCACTGCTCCAAAACAAGAAGGATCTGTTGCTCGCTACAGACAAAGCTGGAGACCTAACCAGTCTTGGAACAAGGGCAAGCAGGCCAGGAAACCTGCTGCTGCCCCTAAAACAGCATGAATTGAGGGCCCCCGATCCGGGATCGGATCTAGTGGGGGGCAGACTTTCTCTCTTCGCCCAGGCTTGGGCAAGAGATGTCCAGGACCCCTGGGCGCTAGAGATAATATCTCAGGGATACCTTCTGGACTTCAAATACTCTCCTCCAAGAGAGAGATTTCATCTGTCAAGGTTGTCAACAAACCAAACAAAGAAAGAGGCGTTTCTACGCTGCGTACAAGAACTTTTGTTAATGGGAGTAATCCATCCAGTTCCACGGTCGGAACAGGGACAAGGGTTTTACTCAAATCTGTTTGTGGTTCCCAAAAAAGAGGGAACTTTCAGACCAATCCTGGATTTAAAGATCCTAAACAAATTCCTAAGAGTTCCATCGTTCAAAATGGAGACTATTCGCACAATTTTACCCATGATCCAAGAGGGTCAGTACATGACCACAGTGGATTTAAAGGATGCTTACCTTCACATACCGATTCACAAAGATCATTACCGGTATCTAAGGTTTGCCTTTCTAGACAGGCATTACCAGTTTGTAGCTCTTCCATTCGGATTGGCTACAGCTCCAAGAATCTTCACAAAGGTTCTGGGTGCTCTTCTGGCGGTACTAAGACCGCGGGGAATCTCGGTAGCTCCGTACCTAGACGACATTCTGATACAAGCTTCAAGCTTTCAAACTGCCAAGTCTCATACAGAGTTAGTACTGGCTTTTCTAAGGTCACATGGATGGAAGGTGAACGAAAAGAAAAGTTCACTCGTTCCACTCACAAGAGTTCCCTTCCTGGGGACTCTTATAGATTCTGTAGAAATGAAGATTTACCTGACAGAGGACAGGTTAACAAGACTTCAAAGTGCTTGCCGCACCCTTCATTCCATTCAACACCCGTCAGTGGCTCAATGCATGGAGGTAATCGGCTTAATGGTAGCGGCAATGGACATAGTACCCTTTGCTCGCTTACACCTCAGACCACTGCAACTGTGCATGCTAAGTCAGTGGAATGGGGATTACTCAGACTTGTCCCCTTCTCTGAATCTGGATCAAGAGACCAGAAATTCTCTTCTATGGTGGCTTTCTCGGCCACATCTGTCCAGGGGGATGCCATTCAGCAGACCAGACTGGACAATTGTAACAACAGACGCCAGCCTTCTAGGTTGGGGTGCCGTCTGGAATTCTCTGAAAGCTCAGGGACAATGGAGTCAGGAGGAGAGTCTCCTGCCAATAAACATCCTGGAATTGAGAGCAGTTCTTAATGCCCTCCTGGCTTGGCCCCAGTTGACAACTCGGGGGTTCATCAGGTTTCAGTCGGACAACATCACGACGGTAGCTTACATCAACCATCAGGGAGGGACAAGAAGCTCCCTAGCAATGATGGAAGTATCAAAGATAATTCGCTGGGCAGAATCTCACTCTTGCCACCTGTCAGCAATCCACATTCCGGGAGTGGAGAACTGGGAGGCGGATTTCTTAAGTCATCAGACTTTTCATCCGGGGGAGTGGGAACTTCATCCGGAGGTCTTTGCCCAAATACTTCAACGTTGGGGCAAACCAGAGATAGATCTCATGGCGTCTCGACAGAACGCCAAGCTTCCTCGTTACGGGTCCAGATCCAGGGATCCAGGAGCAGTCCTGATAGATGCCCTGACAGCACCATGGGACTTCAGGATGGCTTACGTGTTTCCACCCTTCCCGATGCTTCCTCGATTGATTGCCAGAATCAAACAGGAGAGAGCATCAGTGATTCTAATAGCACCTGCATGGCCACGCAGGACTTGGTATGCAGACCTGGTGGACATGTCATCCTGTCCACCTTGGTCTCTACCTCTGAAACAGGACCTCCTGATACAGGGTCCTTTCAAAAATCAAAATCTAACTTCTCTGAAGCTGACTGCTTGGAAATTGAACGCTTGATTTTATCAAGACGTGGGTTTTCTGAGTCAGTTATTGATACCTTAATACAGGCTAGGAAGCCTGTTACCAGAAGGATTTACCATAAGATATGGCGTAAATACCTATATTGGTGTGAATCCAAAGGTTACTCTTGGAGTAAGGTTAGGATTCCTAGGATATTGTCTTTTCTACAAGAAGGTTTAGAAAAGGGTTTATCTGCTAGTTCATTAAAGGGACAGATCTCAGCTCTGTCCATTCTGTTACACAAACGTCTGTCAGAAGTTCCAGACGTTCAGGCTTTTTGTCAGGCTTTGGCCAGGATTAAGCCTGTGTTTAAAACTGTTGCTCCGCCATGGAGTTTAAACCTTGTTCTTAACGTTTTACAGGGCGTTCTGTTTGAACCCCTTCATTCCATTGATATAAAGTTGTTATCTTGGAAAGTTCTATTTTTAATGGCTATTTCCTCGGCTCGAAGAGTCTCTGAGTTATCAGCCTTACATTGTGATTCTCCTTATTTGATTTTTCATTCGGATAAGGTAGTTCTGCGTACTAAACCTGGGTTCTTACCTAAGGTAGTTACTAACAGGAATATCAATCAAGAGATTGTTGTTCCTTCTTTGTGTCCAAACCCTTCTTCGAAGAAGGAACGTCTACTGCACAATCTGGACGTAGTTCGTGCCCTAAAATTTTACTTACAGGCAACTAAGGAATTTCGACAAACGTCTTCTCTGTTTGTCGTTTACTCTGGTCAGAGGAGAGGTCAAAAGGCTTCTGCTACCTCTCTTTCCTTTTGGCTTCGTAGCATAATACGTTTAGCTTATGAGACTGCTGGACAGCAGCCTCCTGAAAGAATTACAGCTCATTCTACTAGAGCTGTGGCTTCCACTTGGGCCTTCAAGAATGAGGCCTCTGTTGAACAGATTTGCAAGGCTGCAACTTGGTCTTCGCTTCATACTTTTTCCAAATTTTACAAATTTGACACTTTTGCTTCCTCGGAGGCTATTTTTGGGAAAAAGGTTCTTCAGGCAGTGGTTCCTTCTGTATAAAGAGCCTGCCTATCCCTCCCGTCATCCGTGTACTTTTGCTTTGGTATTGGTATTCCAGAAGTAATGATGACCCGTGGACTGATCACACTTAACAGAAGAAAACATAATTTATGCTTACCTGATAAATTCCTTTCTTCTGTAGTGTGATCAGTCCACGGCCCGCCCTGTTTTTTAAGGCAGGTAAATATTTTTTTTTTTTAAATTATACTCCAGTCACCACTACACCCTTGGCTTCTCCTTTCTCGTTGGTCCTTGGTCGAATGACTGGGAGTGACGTAGAGGGGAGGAGCTATATGCAGCTCTGCTGGGTGAATCCTCTTGCACTTCCTGTTGGGGAGGAGTAATATCCCAGAAGTAATGATGACCCGTGGACTGATCACACTACAGAAGAAAGGAATTTATCAGGTAAGCATAAATTATGTTTTTTTTTATTTATTCATTATTAAAAAATTTTTTACACACATTTGACAGGGGAGGCCCTGCCTCCTTTGGCGGCACGTCACTGAGTTATTGGTCAGTACCAATTCCAATAAGTGCATTAGAAAGTCCAACATAGTATCATTGTACTGTTTACTGAGCGTCAGAGCTTTGTGCACACAGTCCAGGCCCACTGAATGGGGGATGATAGCGTACAGAGAAGTAACATCCCAGGTAGACAGTACAACTTCTTCATTCATATTGTTAAATTGTTTTATCAATTCCAAAAAAATGCAGGTATCTTTAATTAAGGATTTGCCCTGTCTTACCAAGGGGGAGAGTATCCTATCAAAGAATTTGGCAGTTGCAGACATCCCAACCCTCCCGGAAGTTCCGGGAGTCTCCCGCATTGAAATAGTCTCCCTGACGCCCGCAAACTAAACATAATATCCCGGAAACTTGGCTATATATGGTTAGTGAGCTCGGCCAGTCTGGGGGTCAGGGCTGCTTTTACACACTGGGTGCCTATTGGCTGAGCGGCCACAGGATCACACCAACTCACTCATATACTCCAGCCCGGCCGAGGTATTCAGAAATCCTATTGATCAGTGACACAGACCCTCTCCCTTGTATGATTGGCCTTAGAGAACACTGGCGCCATTACTATACGGAATGTACTCGTAACCGGGACCGGTGGTTATGACAGAGAGAGGATAAATAATTATATTTAGGAGGAGCATTGGATAGAAGCACAATTTTTCATTTAATTTACGGTCTATGCACTGAATTTATATCGTCTGAGAGCACTTCCACATTTTGGAGGTTACATCTAAGTCCCCCAAACTATGGTCCTGAATTTAACAAAATACATGTGAAATAGGATATCTAACTAAAATAAAAGGCATTATTATACAGTACAAATATGTTTTTATATAGGCACAATGTATAATGTCAATTATAAAAGATGCTTAGGTGAATTTGTGTTTAGTAGTTTGTTGATTCACTTAGTATGTGAGATGTGTAATTAGCACAAAGTCCTAGACCCAGACCCTGTGTGTTGTGTAATATACATATGCATGTGTAGACATCCCAACTCGTCAGTTGAGTCAATTGGCATTCTGTAAAACACCTGGGAGCTGACGACTCACTTTGTAAATTGCCTGTTTTGTTTTTTTTTTTTTTTTTCATACATTTTTTCTCTTGTTAGGTGTATCCAGTCCACGGATCATCCATTACTTGTGGGATATTCTCCTTCCCAACAGGAAGTTGCAAGAGGATCACCCACAGCAGAGCTGCTATATAGCTCCTCCCCTAACTGCCATATCCAGTCATTCCTTTGCAAGCTCTCAACATAGCTGGAGGTAGTTAGAGGAAAGTGGTAAAATATAATTAGTTTTTTCTTCAATCAAAAGTTTGTTTTTAAATGGTACCGGAGTGTACCGTTTTATCTCAGGCAGCATTTAGAAGAAGAATCTGCCTGCGTTTTTCTATTATCTTAGCAGAAGTAACTAAGATCCACTGCCGTTCTCACATATGTCTGAGGAGTGAGGTAACTTAAGAGGGAGAATGGCGTGCAGGGTATCCTGCAATAAGTTATGTGCAGTTAAGTTTTTCTAGGGATGGAATTTGCTAGAAGATGCTGCTGATACCGGATTAATGTAAGTTAAAGCCTAAATACAGTGATTTAATAGCGACTAGTATCAGGCTTGCTATCAGAGGTATATACTCTGATCAATGTGCAATATAAAACGTTTGCTGGTATGTTTAATCGTTTTATATATACTTTGGTGATAAAACTTTATTGGGGCCTAGCTTTTTCCACATGGCTGGCTTTATTTTTGCCTAGAAACAGTTTCCTGAGGCTTTCCACTGTTATAGTATAAAAGTTACAGTTGGTGCAGTTAAAATTACAAACTGTGACATTCAGCTTCCCTCAGCAGTCCCCTGCATGCTATAGGACATCTCTGAAGGGCTCAAAAGGCTTCAAAAGTAGGAGCTGTGGCAGTTGTTATGACTGTTTAAAAAACATATTTTTCGTTTTGTTAATCTGTTTTTTTGTATTAAGGGGTTAATCATCCATTTGCAAGTGGGTGCAATGCTCTGCTAACTTGTTACATACACTGTAAAAATTTCGTTAGTTTAACTGCCTTTTTTCACTGTTTTGGCAAAATTTGTTTCTCTTAAAGGCACAGTAACGTTTTTTTATATTGCTTGTTTACTTGCTAGTCTCATTGCTTGTCTGTATAAACATGTCTGACATAGAGGAAACTCCTTGTTCATTATGTTTAAAAGCCATGGTGGAACCCCATAGGAGAATGTGTACTAAATGTATTGATTTCACTTTAAACAATAAAGATCAGCTGTTATCTTTAAAAGAATTATCACCAGAGAATTCTGACGAGGGGGAAGTTATGCCGACTAACTCTCCCCACGTGTCGGACCCTTTGACTCCCGCTCAAGGGACTCACGCTAAAATGTCGCCAAGTACATCAAAGACGCCCATTGCGATTACTTTGCAGGACATGGCGGCAATCATGGATAATACACTGTCAGCGGTATTAGCCAGACTGCCTGAATTCAGAGGAAAGCGCGATAGCTCTGAGGTTAGACGTAATACAGAGCGCGCAGATGTTTTACGGCCCATGTCTGATACTGCGTAACAATATGCAGAAGCTGAGGAAGAGCTTCAGTCTGTGGGTGACGTCTCTGACTCTGGGAAACCTGATTCAGATATGTCTACTTTTAAATTTAAGCTTGAGAACCTCCGGGTGTTGCTTGGAGAGGTTTTAGCTGCTCTGAATGACTGTGACACAATTGCAGTGCCAGAGAAATTGTGTAGACTGGATAAATACTACGTGGTGCCGGTGTGTACTGACGTTTTTCCAATACCTAAAAGGTTTACAGAAATTATTACTAAGGAGTGGGACAGACCCGGTGTGCCGTTTTCCCCCCCTCCTATTTTTAGAAAAATGTTTCCAATAGACGCCACCACACGGGACTTATGGCAGACGGTCCCTAAGGTGGAGGGAGCAGTTTCTACTTTAGCAAAGCGTACCACTATCCCTGTCGAGGACAGTTGTGCTTTTTCAGATCCAATGGATAAAAAATTAGGTTACCTTAAGAAAATGTTTATTCAACAAGGTTTTATCCTGCAGCCCCTTGCATGCATTGCTCCTGTCACTGCTGCTGCGGCGTTCTGGTTTGAGTCTCTGGAAGAGGCCTTTCAGACAGCTACTCCATTGACTGAAATACTTGACAAGCTTAGAACACTTAAGCTAGCTAATTCTTTTGTTTCTGATGCCATTGTTCATTTGACTAAACTAACGGCTAGGAATTCTGGATTCGCCATCCAGGCGCGTAGGGCGCTATGGCTTAAATCTTGGTCAGCTGACGTGACTTCAAAGTCTAAATTACTTAACATTCCCTTCAAGGGGCAGACCCTATTCGGGCCTGGTTTGAAGGAAATTATTGCTGACATTACTGGAGGTAAGGGTCATATACCCTTCCTCAGGACAGGGCCAAATCAAGGGCCAAACAGTCTAATTTTCGTGCCTTTCGAAACTTCAAGGCAGGAGCAGCATCAACTTCCTCTGCTACAAAACAAGAGGGAACTTTTGCGCAATCCAAGCCGGCCTGGAAATCTAACCAGGCCTGGAGCAAAGGCAAGCAGGCCAGAAAGCCTGCTGCTGCCTCTAAGACAGCATGAAGGAAGGGCCCCCTATCCGGCAACGGATCTAGTAGGGGGCAGACTTTCTCTCTTCGCCCAGGCGTGGGCAAGAGATGTTCAGGATCCCTGGGCGTTGGAGATCATATCTCAGGGATATCTTCTGGACTTCAAAGCTTCCCCCCCACAAGGGAGATTTCACCTTTCGAGATTATCTGTAAACCAGATAAAGAAAGAGGCATTCTTACGCTGTGTGCAAGACCTCCTAATAATGGGAGTGATCCATCCAGTTCCACAGATTGAACAAGGACAGGGATTTTATTCAAATCCGTTTGTGGTTCCCAAAAAAGAGGGAACCTTCAGACCAATTTTGGATCTAAAGATCTTAAACAAATTCCTCAGAGTTCCATCGTTCAAAATGGAAACTATTCGGACAAGCCTACCTATGATCCAGGAGGGTCAGTACATGACCACAGTGGATTTGAAGGATGCTTATCTTCACATACCGATTCACAAAGATCATCATCGGTTCCTAA
This sequence comes from Bombina bombina, assembly GCF_027579735.1. Taxonomy (NCBI): domain Eukaryota; kingdom Metazoa; phylum Chordata; class Amphibia; order Anura; family Bombinatoridae; genus Bombina; species Bombina bombina. The sequence goes on along the minus strand of NC_069504.1, from coordinate 238,596,660 downwards.
GGTTTGCCTTTCTAGACAGGCATTACCAGTTTGTGGCTCTTCCCTTCGGGTTAGCTACAGCCCCAAGAATTTTTACAAAGGTTCTGGGGTCTCTTCTGGCGGTCCTAAGACCACGGGGCATAGCAGTGGCCCCTTATCTAGACGACATCCTGATACAGACGTCAAACTTCCAAATTGCCAAATCTCATACGGACATAGTGTTGGCATTTCTGAGGTTGCATGGGTGGAAAATGAACGAGGGAAAGAGTTCTCTATCACCCCTCTCAAGGGTTTCCTTCCTAGGAACTCTGATAGATTCTGTAGAAATGAAAATTTACCTGACGGAGTCCAGGTTATCAAAGCTTCTAAATTCCTGCCGTGTTCTTCACTACATTCTGCGCCCTTCGGTGGCTCAGTGCATGGAAGTGATCGGCTTAATGGTAGCGGCGATGGACATAGTGCCATTTGCGCGCCTACATCTCAGACCGCTGCAATTATGCATGCTCAGTCAGTGGAATGGGGATTACACAGATTTGTCCCCTCTGCTAAATCTGGATCAAGAGACCAGAGATTCTCTTCTCTGGTGGCTATCTCGGGTCCATCTGTCCAAAGGTATGACCTTTCGCAGGCCAGATTGGACAATTGTAACAACAGATGCCAGCCTTCTAGGTTGGGGTGCAGCCTGGAATTCCCTTAAGGCTCAGGGATCGTGGACTCAGGAGGAGAAACTCCTCCCAATAAATATTCTGGAGTTAAGAGCAATATTCAATGCTCTTCTAGCTTGGCCTCAGTTAGCAACCCTGAGGTTCATCAGATTTCAGTCGGACAACATCACGACTGTGGCTTACATCAACCATCAAGGGGGGACCAGGAGCTCCCTAGCGATGTTAGAAGTCTCCAAGATAATTCGCTGGGCAGAGACTCACTCTTGCCATCTATCAGCGATCCATATCCCAGGTGTAGAGAACTGGGAGGCGGATAATCTAAGTCGTCAGACTTTTCATCCGGGGGAGTGGGAACTCCATCCGGAGGTGTTTGCTCAATTGGTTCATCGTTGGGGCACACCAGAATTGGATCTCATGGCGTCTCGCCAGAACGACAAGCTTCCTTGTTTCGGATCCAGGTCCAGGGACCCAGAAGCGATGCTGGAGATTGAACGCTTGATTTTTTTTTTTTAATTATTTTTTTATTGAGGTTATGCTGGTAAATACAAACGATAAAGAATACCATAGATCAAAAACAACAACAGCGTCAAATTTACAATAGTTATTCTTATACATGAAATAACAATATAGCATTGTGCTAGGTATATGTTAGAAACCTCTATTTTTGTTTTTATTATATTCTTCACTAATTTCCTCAGATAACACAAATGTCCACTGTTGGGCCAGGTAAAGCCAATATAGTCTAGAGGAAAAATAGCCTATGGAGTGGTCACTAATGGACCCGAGTTAGTAATGGAAGAAGTAAATGAGCAACTGAAGTTTTTGAGCTTCAAAGACATGAGGGGGGGGGGGGGGAGATTCAGCGGGTAAGCACCGCTATTGAAATATGGGGGAGTGTGGAGGGGCGGTGCCTTAGGAAAGGACGAGAGGGGGGGTGTAAAAGGACCCCTAAGATAGTTACTAGAGAATTAGTGATAAATCAAAGTCAGCAAATGACATATGGTATTTGGCATCTAGGAATGTAAGGGCACATGAGAGAAAATATACAGTCAGGCGGTTATTATAATTTATGCATACTGTTAGCTGGAGGGATAATGGATTATAGTGCTGAGGGGGGTCAATAACTTATAATAAATATGGGAAGAGGTGAGCTTTACACTAGTCTCATATTCAGTTTACATACACAAAATTGCCTATAAGTGGATAGGTGTTAAATTTAATACCATTGGCAGGTCTGCTGGCTAAGAGTGTGAAAACAGGTATCTATGTCAATAGGGAGTAGTCCCCTAATCCATTGTTGCATATTTATAGCCGGTATGTTTTAACTTTCTAGAACAGGTTGGTAAACATAACTAAGAAGGAGCAAGCATCAGTTAGTATGGAGACCATACCTGCCCATAACATAAAATATTTGGTAATAGTAAGTCGGGGTATTCTAGTATGCTCACGTTATAAGTAACTTTACTAAAACTCTATGCATCATAATCTCAACATAACATACTATGAGGAGCTCTAAGGGAGTGACTGCGGTTATGGGTCCTTTGGTTTGTCTATGCCTATTTGGAATGACCTATGGAGGCCTATCTAGCCGGTATGTACCAACTCGTTCCTAATTGTCTATAGTGAGCCTCCATAAAGCATGAGCTGCAATGTTGATCTAGCCATCAAACCATCGTGTCAATATCTATAAGGTACATACTCACATGATGGAGTGAGGAAGGCAAATAACATAGTGTGAGCATAGCAGAGACAAACTCAATGATAGTATAGGTTGAGAACCATTAATAACGCTAAATATATAAAATAGTTAAACATATATAGTTAATAACACTGAAAATATAAGACAGTTATACTGGCATAAGTTATAGGGGTTAACCATTTAGGCACAGGTCGTCTAGCTTAGTCAAACTAAATAAAGTACAATATAATAGTGCAGCATTTCCATCTGCCTGAGATATGGCTTGGATTTATATCTATGAACATAATATGTCACTCATATAATATTGTTTGAGTAGGACAACATAGAAAGGTAGATGCTGAGGTAAAGAATAATAGAGCCATAAGTTAGAGATATGAAATAAACATCTAACGTGTAGAGCAAAAAGGCATAAACCTATTTAGTAGCCATGTTAATGATAGAGACCCATATTGTTGTATAGATGCTATTACAGGCTGTTATATTGCATGAAGGACTCTCTAAGAGATTAAAAAACTATCCCAAACAGTGTACATAACAAACCTTCTATCTATACTATCCTCTAACTGCCTATAATATGCAGTTAATACAAGAGTCACATTAGGTGTTAATAAGGATCCTGCCTGTACGTCCAAAGAACTGCAACTGCAGAGGTAAATTACATTTTTTTTTTTTTTTTTAAATATTTTTTATTGAAGTTCTTGACTTAAACAATAAACTGCATACATCATATGTCTACATATAATAAAAGATACAGAAATTAGCTTTTGTCATCTAGTTATGAAGAAAAGAATATACATACTTTTTATCTGACTTCTAGAATCTCTGTGACTCTAGCGGGAGACATAGTGTGACTAAGATAATAGAATCAGCTACGTATCTTTTTGCTTTAACATTCAAAAGAGAAGATTAGCTAGTGTATATATAGTTTCAATCTGAACTTTAAATCAAGACATATTTGAAAAGAACCTCATTTTATATAAATTTGAGAAATCTCATGCGTATCACCTGGGCCTTTGTATACCCTTGAGTATGAGTAAAATGATATGAGATGAGGAAGGGTCTTAATCAGTATATGTCATTACTCTCAGGCCACATATAGAAGTTATATGTTAGATGTGAGCTGAAAAGTGGAGCAAGAGAAAAAAGAAAGAAAATAAGAGAAGGGATTCAGCGGACAAAAGCCGCTCGCGTAAGAAAGATTAGTGACAGTCAGAATCTATGTGGAATTTATGTATTGATGGAAGAGATCAGGAAGACTAACTGTGGGAAGGGGCCTAATTATGGAGACACTTTATCTGAGGGAGGGGAGTGGTTTGAGATAAAAGGGTGGTGTATGATAGGTTAACATGGATAAGTATAGTGAAAGAGTGGGCTGTTAGTAAGTCTTAGGGCTGGCAAATATGTGAGGATTTGTTGGTCTTATTTAGTTTAATATTGCATCTGCTGTAGTTGTGATTCTTGCCTCTAGGGAGAATCAAACAAAACTGATAGGCAGCTCTCTATATAGGAAGCTTCACTAAATAAGTGTAAGATCAATTTTAAACATGTAGGTGCAGATAGATGAAGAAGGGGCACTTAGTAAACAAAGAAAGAATGGGGGGGGGGGGTTTTGCTAACATGATAGATACAGTATAACTTGGAACCCATTAATTAAATTCTGCTTATACAGTGATGTTACTGGCTACTGGTTGTGTGACAACATCTATCATCAATAAATGTCAGGATATCAGCAACTCAGAAGACACTTATAACAAAAACTATAACTATAAATAAACGGTTACTGAAACTTGAGTCCTTGAATGATAAGGGGAGAGTCCACTAGAGTTCAGGGAGATCTGCCCTAACCAACTCCTGCTTTACAGATCATCAGTGTGTCACAGTATAAGTCCAAGTCCCTTGATGTAATGGGGCCAGTGTTCAGATTCAATAGTTATTGTAGGATCCTCACATTATCAGGAGGAAGTCGCCGAATCAACCAGGCTCTATTTCCCGATGCCCCGTGTTTCTTGTAAAGAGCTTTAAAGGATCTCTGTACGCACCCAGGAGAGCCGGCCATATCTCCCCAGGGCGCGCCCAGGAGTGAGTGAGCGGGCATCAGTTTAACTCTAGGTTCCTTAATAGGTGAGGGAGGCCTATGTTGTCGCCTAACAGAGCGGTGTTTCTCTGCGATGCAGTGACCTTATCCGGGTTTAGCGGGCCCTCCGTAGGAAAGGGAAATGCGGTATCATCTTCTAGCTCGTCAGTTGCAGCGCAGGTAATGACCCCTCTGATTCTCCCTGTCTGCGACAGCACCAGAGAATGTACCTCGTGTAGGTCAGCCAGTGGCTCGGGAAGTTCAGTGCCGTGTACTGCGGGCAGGCTAGCGCCATCTTGTTAACTTGTAGATTCAGAGGAGGTTAGCGGTTCACTGAGCTTTCTTTCGGCTTTGCGACTTATTTCCTCTAGTAAGGCAGCTACATGGTTATAAAACTCCTCCATCCTGTGTTTCATAGATCCCGACTGTCACCCGGCCCGATAGCAAGCCGGGGGGGGGGGGGGGGGGGAGAGATGGTAATAGAACAAACTAGGCCGTTAAAGGCAGCTCCGGTCAGTGTGAGTCTTTTAAATGTAGATGAACGGCTGTATTTGCAGGCTCTTATACCCCATCTGTTCTTTAGCTGATTCCAGAGAGTTTTTGTGCTGAAAGTAGTAAGTTGGCTTAGGTGATCGTTGGGTTATGAAGATTATTCAGGGAGCTTCTGCAAGATGCGTCCGACCGTGGCTGCGGCTTAGACCTGCCCCCGAGGTAAATTATATAGTCCCCTACAAATAATAAAGGCATATAGCAGTTGAACCCTATAGTCAGAAAGAGGATACAAAATAAGAGGTGGATCACAGCAAAACATTGGCACCTAAAGTTATTCTGCAGTATCTAGAGGCAAGTGCACATTAACATTGGGCTATATGATACCTAGATACATAAGAGTGATAGACAGCAAAATGGGGTGACTGTCTGTGTCTATAATGTAGCTATGGGCTAGAAATAAACCTAGAAATGAGAAGATAAAGAGAGACTACACAGACATAACTAGTAGTTACAGGAGACGTATAAAGTAAATTTGTGTGGCATCCTGTGACTATAGTCTATGGGAGTATATAACTCAGTCAAACTTTTGTAAGCAATAAACTAGTAAAGTATAAAACTGAAAAGGAGTGATCCAGAGTGTTATACAGGCCTGCAGCAAAAAAAAAATTAGGGAAATTAAAAAAAAAAACAGAAAAACCCCTCAGATGGACGTGGACTATAGCAAAGAAAATCTTAATTCAACAAAAACTGTTCTCTGAAATAATTAGCTGAAGTCATGTAAGGCTCTGGAGACAACGGTCTTGAAAATAAATAAACTGTCCTCCATCGTATGGCTGGGAGATTTCTTGTTAATCAACATTTCTAATACACTGGGGGGACGGTTAGGCTGATATTAAACATATCCCAGTAGCAGAAGATCAAAAACATCAAAGATATAACCCTGGAAGTGAGACTGGTGTCAGTATTGGGGTTTTTACGGCAAAGTCTCAAAATCCACTCTAACCCACTCCAGACCTCAGAGATATAAGGCACTCCGGGAAATAACCCACTCTCCAATTTTGTAAATGAGCCGGATCATAATCGGAAGCCATAAAGATCCAAACGAATCTGAAGAAAACATACCACATGAGGAAAACAGGATCTGGCCTCCGGGTCACGTTGCTTATGTTGGTAAGTGATCCGTATATAAGAGGAGACTGTCCTACTACTCTTTTAGTGGTAGATCGTAGCCGCAGAAGTACTGACCGGGAGTCATCTGGGTATGAGACGGTCACCGTTGAGACAGCTGTGCTTGTAGGAGAAACGGGGATCATTACGCCGCCATGTTGATCAGCGCTGCCAAGACTGTCATGGGGTTCCAGGTACCCAGTATATGTGGGAGCTTTAGGCTGCACTAGGCATATGTTGGTAGCGCAGGGTGCTGGGAAGGCATAGCTAACGGGCAGCACCTCAGGACCCTCACAATACACTAACGCCAATTTGGGAATCGTTTTCATAATCAACTGCCTTACTTCGCAATCTTCTGCCGCTGGGAGCAGTGTAACCTTCTTCCTCGATTCAGAGTGGCATGGAGGTGTTTCAATCTGGGCCCCAGTAGCTGTATCTTCGTTAGGCAAAGTTAGCGTATCTCTGTCTTTACCACTGCACACAGCAACAAATTCCTCGTGATCGTCCATCTTAGTATGCATGTGTTCTAATAAGGCTCGTATTGTGGAGTAGGAAGTCTCCATGTTCAGGGTGTTTAGGAGGCCTCAGATAGTTACTCTTTCAGAATTCAAACTTATAGCTGTAGCAGGGATAAACGCTTCTGAAACGATGCAAATTAGATTCAGCGTAGATTAGGAGCCATCAGAAGGTAATCACTATAGTAATTAGGCAAATATTAGGAAATAGAAGGACCCTTTAGCTTATTAGTGAGCAGAGCTCAAGAGATTAACAGCCGTCCATGTTAGCAGTTGGCTCCGCCCCTTGAACGCTTGATTTTATCAAGGCGTGGCTTCTCAGAGTCAGTCATTGATACCTTAATACAGGCAAGAGAGCCTGTAACCAGGAAAATCTACCATAAGATATGGCGCAAATATCTTCATTAGTGTGAATCCAAGAATTACTCATGGAGTAAGGTTAGGATTCCTAGGATATTGTCCTTTCTCCAAGAGGGTTTGGATAAAGGATTATCAGCTAGTTCTTTAAAGGGACAGATTTCTGCTCTGTCTATCCTTTTGCACAAGCGTCTGGCAGAGGTTCCAGACGTCCAGGCATTTTGTCAGGCTTTGGTTAGAATTAAGCCTGTGTTTAAACCTGTTGCTCCTCCATGGAGCTTAAACTTGGTTCTTAAGGTTCTTCAAGGACTTCCGTTTGAACCCCTTCATTCCATTGATATCAAACTTTTATCTTGGAAAGTTCTGTTTTTGATGGCTATTTCCTCGGCTCGTAGAGTCTCTGAGTTATCAGCTTTACAATGTGATTCTCCTTATCTGATTTTCCATACAGATAAAGTAGTTCTGCTTACAAAACCTGGGTTTTTACCTAAGGTAGTTTCCAACCAGAATATCAATCAAGAGATTGTTGTTCCATCATTGTGTCCTAATCCTTCTTCAAAGAAGGAACGTCTTTTACATAATTTGGATGTAGTCCGTGCTTTCAAGTTTTACTTACAAGCGACTAAAGATTTTCGTCAAACATCTTCCCTGTTTGTTGTTTACTCTGGACAGAGGAGAGGTCAAAAGGCTTCGGCAACCTCTCTTTCTTTTTGGCTTCGGAGCGTAATACGCTTAGCCTATGAGACTGCTGGACAGCAGCCCCCTGAAAGGATTACAGCTCATTCTACTAGAGCTGTGGCTTCCACCTGTGCCTTTAAAAATGAGGCTTCTGTTGAACAGATTTGCAAAGCGGCGACTTGGTCTTCGCTTCATACCTTTTCAAAATTTTACAAATTTGATACTTTTGCTTCTTCGGAGGCTATTTTTGGGAGAAAGGTTCTACAGGCAGTGGTCCCTTCCGTTTAAGTACCTGCCTTGTCCCTCCCTTCATCCGTGTACTTTAGCTTTGGTATTGGTATCCCACAAGTAATGGATGATCCGTGGACTGGATACACCTAACAAGAGAAAACATAATTTATGCTTACCTGATAAATTTATTTCTCTTGTGGTGTATCCAGTCCACGGCCCGCCCTGTCCTTTTAAGGCAGGTCTAAATTTTAAACTACAGTCACCACTGCACCCTATGGTTTCTCCTTTCTCGGCTAGTTTCGGTCAAATGACTGGATATGGCAGTTAGGGGAGGAGCTATATAGCAGCTCTGCTGTGGGTGATCCTCTTGCAACTTCCCGTTGGGAAGGAGAATATCCCACAAGTAATGGATGATCCGTGGACTGGATACACCACAAGAGAGAGGTAAGCATAAATTATGTTTTTTTTTTGAGGGGGGGGGGGGGGGGGACCTCCCTGAAATTAGTTTTTGCAGGTTGAGATGTCTGCAGTTGGACTTAATAAGGACCCTATGCCCCCCACTATGGGTCGACCGGGGGTTCTCAATATTTTATGCACCTTGGGGACAATATAGAAATCGGGGACTACTGGATGTTTAGGTGTTATAAAATCATAATATTTTTGCGTGATCATATTTTTACTTAAGGCACATTTAAGAATATTAACTAGTTTCATGCCTATAGTATTAGTTGGATTTCTGTCCAGCTTATCATACATTTCACAGTCACTTAATTGTCGGACTATCTCAGCCTGATATTTTGCTGTGTCCACGACAACTGCTCCGCCCTTTTCGGCTGGTTTCACAGTAATATCATTTTCCTTTTGAAGTGACTTTAAAGCACATGATTGTCCTTTAGTTAAGTTAGGAACAGTGTTCTTTTTTGGCCACCTATGCATAAGTTGTTGAAATTCACTGTCCACATTCTTGATAAAAGTCTCTACTACAGGGAATGCTTTTAGTCTCAGACTGCTGTAGAATCTGGTAAGGTCAATAGCAAGGTTATGGGAATCTGGGTGCTCCGTAGGGCAGAATGACAAGCCCATGTTTAAGACGGCAATCTCATCATCACTGAATGTTTTAGAGGAAAGTTAATCACATTTACCACCTCTGTCTCTGGCCGGAGCGTAAGCATGTCCCCATGCCTCTTGCGTTTGCCCCCACACCTGGTCCTGCGTTTGTATCTCCTGTGCTCTGCTGATTCTCTAAAACTTCCATTTATCTAAATTAACTCTTGGGCTAGGCATTCATAAATCAAAAAAGAATTAAAACACAGATACAATAATGCCCCTTTAACTAGATTTGTTCAAATATGTGTGTTCATACATTATAGTGCTTTTTGTATATGCTCCTTTAATTGCTAGCTGTTGGTTGCTTTTGTTTTTAATAGGTATTCAATCCACTGGTGGGTTACAGAGGGTTAAGGGTTATGGTGTCTGTTAAACCTCCCCTATACTTGCAAAATAGACCCTCCCATCTGAAGTTGATTGGATACCTTTTTACAGGTGTATGGTTTAAATGGTGTGTTGTGTTTAGTATGTTAACTTAAGAAAGGGGAAGGAGCCCCGAAACGTTGCTCTGTGAATAAAAGTTTGCTTCTTATTGACTTGCTAACATCATTATCTTAACAAATTAACCATTGTTTCTCTTGCAAGGTGTATCCAGTCCACGGATTCATCCTTACTTGTGGGATATTCTCATTCCCTACAGGAAGTGGCAAAGAGAGCACACAGCAGAGCTGTCCATATAGCTCCCCCTCTGGCTCCGCCCCCCAGTCATTCTCTTTGCCGCTCTAACAGATAGGGCATCTCCACGGGAGGGTAAAGTGAATGTGGTGTTAGATTTGTAGTTTTATATCTTCAATCAAAAGTTTGTTATTTTTAAATAGTACCGGTTTGTGCTATTTACTCTCTGGCAGAAATGTGATGAAGAATTCTGCTGAGAGGAAAATGATTTTAGCATGTTGTAACTAAAATCCATTGCTGTTCCCACACAGGACTGAGGAGTACCAGAAAACTTCAGTTGGGGGGAACAGTTTGCAGGCTTAACTGCTTTGAGGTATGTTTCAGTCATCTTTTTTCTAGTCAAGACAAGATAATGCTAGAAGACTGACAAGATTTCCCATGTAGGAAGGGTAAGCCATGTTCTGAGACTTAGTATAGAACTAGAGGCTTATTTAAGAGGGCTCAATAGACTGGTTATCACTTTTGCAGGGCAATCGATTATTTTATTTAACAAAATACTCTTTATTGACACTTTTAAAGCACTTTTGGTGTGTTTATTTGGGGTTTTATTCCACATGGCATTATTTTTAGTCACCTAAATTGGGTTCTGAAGGCCCCACAGCTCCGGAGTGGGAGGGGCCTAATTTCGCGCCTCAGTTGCGCAGTTTATTCTGACAGATTTCCTTGCATGCTGCTTCACATGGGTCCAGGGACTGCTTGAGGACTTCAGGAGCCTTGATTTTCTCAAATCCAATCCTTAAGGGAAGGTAGGGCCACAGCAGGCTGCTGTGGCAAGGTGCTGTAGTTTATTAACCGGTTGTTTGCTTTAGGCAGCTCCGGTTTGCGCATTAAAGGGTTAATCAGGCTGAAACTTGCTGTGCAATCATATCGAAGCATTAGGCACATACTGTAAAAATGTGAAGAGATTTGGTTCATTTTTCACCGTTTTGTAAAATTGTGTGCGCTTTTATTTCTTAAAGGCACAGTACCATTTATTGCAAATTGTATTTTTTACTTGATAAAAATAATACTAATATGTTAAACATGTCTGACACTAAGGAAAAGCCTTGCTCTATGTGCTCAGAAGCCATGGTGGAACCCCCACTCAAAATGTGTCCCAAGTGCACTAATGTGTTTATACACTTTAAAGATCATATTGTGTCACTTAAAAATATAGCCCTAGATGATTCTTTGACTGAAGGTAATGAGGATAGTCCGCCTTCCTCTCCCCATGTGTCATCACCAGTTACGCCCGCTCAAGCGATACCTAGTACCTCTAGTGCATTGGCACCTATAACATTGCAACAACTGGCGGCAGTCATGGATAATTCCCTTGCGGCCTTTCTATCCAATCTGCCAGTTTTCCCTAAAAAGCGCGATAGCTCTGTTTTGAGAACAGATGAGGAGCAGTCAGAAGCTTTGGGGGGTTTATCTGATGTACCCTCACAACACTCTGAAGTAGGGGCGAGGGATGTAATGTCTGAGGGAGAAATTTCTGACTCAGGAAAAGTTTCTCAGCGGGCAGAATCAGATTCACTAGCATTTAAATTTAAATTGGAACACCTCCGCGTACTGCTTAGGGAGGTCTTATCAACTGGATGATTGTGACTCTATGGTGGTCCCAGAGAAATTGTGTAAAATGGACAAATATCTAGAAGTCCCTGTATACACTGATGCGTTTCCGATCCCTAAGAGGGTGGCGGATATTGTTGCTAGGGAGTGGGAGAGACCAGTTGTACCTTTTGTGCCCCCCCCTATCTTTAAGAAAATGTTCCCCATAACTGAACCCAGGCGGGACGCGTGGCAGACCCTCCCTAAGGTAGAGGGGGCAGTTTCAACACTAGCCAAGCGCACAACCATACCAATTGAAAACAGTTGTGCTTTCAAAGATCCTATGGATAAAAAATTAGGTTTACTAATGAAAATTTTTGTTCAACAAGGTTTCCTTCTCCAACCTATTGCCTGCATTATTCCTGTAACTACTGCAGCGGCTTTTTGGTTTGAGGCGCTGGAGGAGTCGCTCCAGAGGGAGACTTCATATGACGAAGTCATGGATAGAATTAATGCTCTAAAACTGGCTAATTCTTTTATCACAGATGCCGCTTTGCAATTAGCTAAGTTAGCGGCGAAAAATTCTGGTTTTGCCATCATGGCGCGCAGAACGCTTTGGCTCAAGTCATGGTCGGCCGACGTGTCGTCCAAAACAAAATTACTAAATATTCCTTTCAAGGGAAAGACCCTTTTCGGGCCCGAGTTGAAAGAGATTATTTCGTATATCACTGGGGGAAAGGGCCATGCCCTCCCGCAAGATAGGCCTTTTAAGGCTAAAAACAAGGCTAATTTTCTTTCCTTTTGCAACTTCAGGAGCGGTCCTGCTTCAACCTCTGCAACCGCAAAGGAAGAGGGTAACACTTCACAGCCCAAGGCAACCTGGAAACCTTTGCAGGGCTGGAACAAGGGTAAACAGGCCAAAAAGCCTGCAGCTGCTACTAAGACAGCATGAAGGGGTAGCCCCCGATCCGGGACCGGATCTGGTAGGGGGCAGACTCTCTCTCTTTGCTCAGGCTTGGGCAAGAGATGTTCCCGATCCCTGGGCATTAGAGATCGTTGCTCAGGGGTATCTTCTAGAATTCAAGGACACTCCTCCAAGGGGAAGGTTCCACATTTCTCGTCTGTCTACAGACCAGACGAAGAAAGAGGCGTTCTTACGCTGTGTAGAAGATCTACTCAAGATGGGAGTGATATATCCAGTTACAATTACAGAGCAAGGACTGGGTTTTTACTCAAACCTGTTTGTGGTTCCCAAAAAGGAAGGAACTTTCAGGCCAATCCTGGATCTAAAACTTCTAAACAAATTCCTCAGAGTTCCATCATTCAAAATGGAGACCATTCGGACAATCTTACTGATGATCCAGGAAGGTCAATATATGACTACCGTGGATCTAAAGGATGCGTACCTTCATATTCCTATCCACAAAGATCACCATCAGTTCCTAAGGTTCGCCTTTCTGGACAAGCATTACCAGTTCGTGGCCCTTCCCTTCGGGTTGGCCACCGCTCCCAGAATTTTCACAAAAGTGCTAGGGTCCCTTCTAGCGGTACTAAGACCGCGGGGCATTGCAGTAGCACCTTATCTGGACGACATCTTAATACAGGCGTCGTCTTTTCCCAGGGCCAAGGCTCATACGGAGATTGTTCTGGCCTTTCTAAGGTCTCACGGGTGGAAGGTGAACACAGAAAAAAAAAAAAAAAGTTCTCTGTCCCCGCTAACAAGGGTTCCCTTCCTGGGAACATTAATAGACTCAGTAGAAATGAAAATATTTCTGACGGAGGTCAGAAGGTTAAAGCTTTTAAATACTTGCCAAGCTCTTCATTCCATTCCTCAGCCATCTGTAGCTCAGTGCATGGAGGTAATCGGATTAATGGTAGCAGCAATGGACGTAGTCCCTTTTGCTAGAATTCATCTCAGGCCACTGCAATTGTGCATGCTCAAACAGTGGAATGGGGATTATGCAGATTTGTCTCCTCAAATCCAATTGGACCAGAAAACCAGAGATTCTCTTCTCTGGTGGTTGTCTCAGGATCACCTGTCTCAAGGAATGTGCTTTCGCAGACCGGAGTGGATCATTGTAACGACCGACGCCAGTCTGTTAGTCTGGGGCGCGGTCTGGGGCTCCCTGAAAGCTCAGGGCCTATGGTCTCGGGAGAGTCTCTTCTCCCGATAAACATTTTGGAACTGAGAGCGATATTCAACACGATCCAGGCAAAATTCATCACATTTCAGTCGGACAACATCACGACTGTAGCATACATCAATCATCAGGGAGGAACAAAGAGTTCCTTAGCGATAAAGGAAGTAACCAAAATAATCAGGTGGGCGGAGGATCACTCTTGCCATCTATCTGCAATTCACATCCCAGGAGTAGACAACTGGGAAGCGGATTTCCTAAGTCGTCAGACTTTTCACCCGGGGGAGTGGGAACTCCACCCGGAGGTTTTTGCTCAGCGGACCCAGCTATGGGGCATTCCAGAGTTGGATCTGATGGCGTCCCGTCAGAACACCAAACTTCCTCTTTAGGCATCCAGGTCCAGGGACCCCAAGGCGGCATTGATAGATGCTCTAGTAGCGCCTTGGTCCTTCAGTCTAGCTTATGTCTTTCCACCGTTTCCCCTTCTCCCTCGGCTAGTAGCCAGAATCAAACAGGAGAAGGCCTCTGTAATTCTGATAGCGCCTGCGTGGCCACGCAGGACTTGGTATGCAGACCTAGTGGACATGTCATCTGTCCCACCATGGACACTGCCAACAAGGCAGGATCTTCTAATACAGGGTCCATTCAAGCATCCAAATCTAGTTTCTCTGCAGCTGACTGCTTGGAGATTGAACGCTTAATTCTATCCAAGCGTGGGTTCTCTGAATCAGTTATAGATACTCTGATCCAAGCTAGACAGCCTGTCACCAGGAAAATTTACCATAAGATATGGCGGAAATATCTTTTTTGGTGTGAATCCAAGGGTTACTCGTGGAGTAAGATTAGGATTCCAAGGATATTGTCTTTTCTCCAAGAAGGATTGGAGAAAGGTTTGTCAGCTAGTTCCTTAAAGGGACAGATATCCGCTCTGTCTATCCTTTTACAGAAGCGTCTGGCAGAAGTACCAGATGTTCAAGCATTTGCACAGGCTTTAGTCAGAATCAAGCCTGTCTATAGACCTGTGGCTCCTCCATGGAGTCTAAATTTAGTTCTTTCAGTTCTTCAAGAGGTTCCGTTTAAACCTTTAAATTCCATAGATATTAAGTTATTATCTTGGAAAGTTTTGTTTTTGGTAGCTATATCTTCTGCTCGAAGAGTTTCAGAATTGTCTGCTTTGCAGTGTAATTCACCCTATCTGGTGTTCCATGCAGATAAGGTAGTTTTGCGTACCAAACCTGGTTTTCTTCCTAAAGTTGTTACTAATAGGAACATTAACCAGGAAATCATTGTTCCTTCCCTGTGTCCTAATCCAGCTTCTAAGAAGGAACGGCTTTTACACAATCTTGATGTGGTTCGTGCTTTGAAATTCTATTTACAAGCAACTAAGGATTTCAGACAAACATCATCTTTGTTGTCTATTCCGGTAAGAGGAGAGGTCAGAAAGCGACTGCTACCTCCTTCTGGTTGAAAAGCATCATCCGATTGGCTTATGAGACTGCTGAGCAGCAGCCTCCTGAACAAATTACAGCTCATTCCACCAGAGCTATGGCTTCCATTTGGGCTTTCAAGAATGAGGCTTCTGTTGAACAGATTTGTAAGGCAGCGACTTGGTCTTCACTGCATACTTTTGCCAAATTTTACAAATTCAATACTTTTGCTTCTTCGGAGGCTATTTTTGGGGGAGAGGTTTTGCAAGCAGTGGTGCCTTCCGTTTAGGTTACCGGTCTTGTTCCCTCCCTTCATCCATGTCCTAAAGCTTTGGTATTGGTATCCCACAAGTAAGGATGAATCCGTGGACTGGATACACCTTGCAAGAGAAAACAGAATTACTTTCTCTTTCGGTGTATCCAGTCCACGGCCCGCCCTGGCAATTGAGTCAGGTTAAAATTTCTTGTTTAAACTACAGTCACCACTGCACCCTATGGTTTCTCCTTTTTCTCCTAACCGTCGGTCGAATGCCTGGGGGGCGGAGCCAGAGGGGGAGCTCTGCTGTGTGCTCTCTTTGCCACTTCCTGTAGGGAATGAGAATATCCCACAAGTAAGGATGAATCCGTGGACTGGATACACCGCAAGAGAAAGTAATTTATCAGGTAAGCATAAATTCTGTTTTTGCAGTTCCTTATCTGTCCTGAGGCCAGTTAGGGACAGATATATCTCAGGGTTAGGCTTGGGAAGTCTGCAGTGAGTACTTTTCAGAAGTGCAAAGTATGCAATAATCCTGCATAAAGGAACAATAACAGTCAAAATTAAATTTTCATGGCTGATAAAGTATGCAGTTTCAAACAGATTCCACAGCAGCAATGCACTGCTGTAAACTAGCTGAGCACATTCGATAAGCCAATGACAAAAGGCATATATCTTTAGTTACCTATCACCTGATAGCACCCAGGAGTTATTTGCTGCTCCTGAGCATACCAAAGGATATCAAAATAACTAAATCAGTTTTATAATAGAGGTAAATTGAAAAGTGTTTTAAAATTGGACTCTGAGCCATAAAAATGAAATTTTGACTTTCATGTTAAATTGCAGGAAAGGGGACAAATAGATAATGTGTGTACAACTAAGCATAATTACACATTTTATATTCTAATCTTAGTGTTTTACTGTTTCTTTTAATAACTCACTCCTATAGTCCCATCCTTTACTGCCTTACCGCAAACCGTAACCCCTTAACACTAGAAAAGCAGTTCTCAAATTAGTTGTTTTTTTTTATACCGTTTAAAAAAATAAAAAAAAATAAACTTGTTACTTACAGGCTTGAAACTGTTCTAATATAAATTTTACTCAATATTTGGATTTTTTCCCACACATTTTCTCTGGCTCTTATGAAAGGGACACTCAAGTCAAAATTAAAGGGACACTCAAGTTAAAATTAAACCTTCATGATTCAGATAGAGCATGCAGTTTTAAACAACTTTCCAATTTACTTCCACTGTCTATTTTTTATTTAAAATTTTTGAGTGACCAGCTCCTAATGATCATGTGCAAGAATTCACAGAATATACTTATATGCATTTGTGATTGGCTGATAGCTGTTACATGATACAGAAGGAGTGGAAACAGAAATAACTGAAATTTGTCAGAAAAAATCTACTACTCATTTGAAGTTCAGACTAAGTGCTATTGCATTGTGGGTTTTTTTTCATGCATTTGTTGACTATGCAAATCTACTGTGTTTACTGGTCCTTTAAACTTTCTTTCATACAGGTGGTGAGAGTCCATGATCCATTACTCTGGGAATTACTCTTCCTTACTACTAGGAGGAGGCAAAGATTCCCAATCCCAAAGAGCTCTATTAAACCCCTCCCACCTAACATGTACCTCAGTCTTTACTTTTCCTCTGTTTGAAGTGTTCTAAGAATGAAGATGTGCATTTGATTCTTCAGAGAGGGGGGTTCTCAGTCTATATTGAGGCCCAGTTTCCCCTCAGAATATAGTGGTTGTCATAGGGACGTATATGGGGTATGGTTTGTAGCTCCTTTTCTCTTGTAAGATGTATCGAGTCCACGGATTCATCCTTACTTGTGGGATATTCTCCTCCCCTACAGGAAGTGGCAAAGAGAGCACCCACAGCAGAGCTGCCTATATAGCTCCCCCCTTAACTCCACCCCCCAGTCATTCTCTTTGCCTACTCTAACTAGGAAGTGCAGAGCGAGTGTGGTGACAAAAATGTTAGTTTTTTATTTCTCAAGAAAAAGTTTGTTATTTTAAATGGTGCCGATGTGTACTATTTACTCTTTGGCAGAAAAAGAGATGAAGATTTCTGCAAGGAGGATTATGATCTTAGCACTTTGTAACTAAGATCCACTGCTGTTCTCACAAGGGCTGAAGAGTACAGGAAAGCTTCAGTTGGGGGAACGGTTTGCATGCTAAGCTGCATATGAGGTATGTTCAGTCTATGTTTTTCTAGACAGACTGTGTTTATTCTAGAAAGTGCTGGCAATATCCCCATGGGGAAAGGGTAAGCTGTATTCAGACACTTGGATAAGAATTTCAGCTTGCTTGAAGGGCTCATTTGTTAATGGTGACACTGTTAAAAAAAAAAAAAAAAAAAAGTTTTTTGTTTGTTCAAGTAAATGATGCATTTATAACGTTTTTTGTAGGGACTGAAGGGGTCTTTGTGGCTTTTGTTAGGGTTTTTTAACCCACATGATTGATTAGAGACACTCAGGTGTTTTTTCTAATAGGCCTCAAAACATTGAGTGAGGTGGGAGGGGCCTATTTTCGCGCCTCAGTTGTGCAGTTTATTTTCTTTAAAAGTCATCCAACTGCTCCTGCTGTGTTTGAGGGCTTTAAAGGAGGTTTTCCCCCCACAAAACGTTCTGAAGGGCAGGTAGGCGCCACAGCAGAGCTGTGGCAAGGTGCTGAAGGTCTTTTTTACCGGTTTTGACGTTTTTTCAATCAGGTTTTGCCGTTAAGGGGTTAATTGTTTATTAGCATAGTTGTGCAAAGTTACTAAGGCTGTAAGATAATACTGTAAAAATTTTGTTAAGTTTACTGCTTTTTTACACTGTTTTGCAGAACTTGTGCAGCTTTTTTCTCTTAAAGGCACAGTACCGTTTTATTTCTAAGTGTTATTTACTTTGATTACAGTGTTTTCCAAGCTTGCTTGTTACATTACTAGCCTGTTTAACATGTCTGATACAAAGGAAAATCCTTGTTCAATATGTTTGGATGCCATTGTGGAACCCTCTCTTAGAATGTGTCCCAAATGTACTGATTTGTCTATAAATTATAAAGAACATATATTAGCACTTCAAAATAGAGCAATAGATGATTCTCAGTCAGAAGTAAATGAGGGTTCGCCATCTAGCTCTCCCCAAGTGTCACAACCAGTAACGCCCGCACAAGTGACGCCAAGTACCTCTAGTGCGTCACATTCATTTACTTTACAAGACATGGCCACAGTTATGAATACAACCCTCACTGAGGTTTTGTCCAAACTGCCTGGTTTACAAGGAAAGCGGGACAGCTCTGGGTTAAGGAAAAATGCTGAGCTGTCTCACGCTTTAGTAGCCGTTTCTGATATACCCTCACAATGCTCTGATTTGTTATCTGAGGGAGAAATTTCTGATTCAGGAAAGACTCTTCCTCAGACAGATTCTGATATGACGGCCTTTAAATTTAAGCTTGAACACCTCCGCTTATTGCTTAGGGAGGTATTAGCAACTCTAGATGATTGTGACCCTATAGTGGTCCCAGAGAAATTGTGTAGAATGGATAGATACTTAGAGGTTCCTGTTTACACTGATGTTTTTCCAGTCCCTAATAGGATTGTGAATATTATTGCTAAGGAGTGGGATAGACCAGGTATTCCGTTCACTCCCCCTCCTGTTTTTAAGAAAATGTTTCCCATATCTGATACCATAAGGGACTCATGGCAGACAGTTCCTAAGGTGGAGGGAGCTATTTCTACTCTTGCTAAGCGTACAACTATACCTATCGAAGACAGTTGTGCTTTCAAATATCCTATGGATAAAAAAAATTAGAGGGTCTCCTGAAGAAAATTTTTGTTCATCAAGGTTTTTCTCTCCAACCTATTGCGTGCATTGTTCCTGTAACGACTGCAGCTGCTTTCTGGTTTGAGGCTCTAGAAGAGGCTCTCCAAATGGAGACTCCATTAGAGGAAATTATGGACAGAATTAAGGCACTTAAGTTGGCTAATTCTTTCATTACTGATGCCGCTTTTCAACTGGCTAAATTATCGGCAAAGAATTCAGGTTTTGCCATTTTAGCACGCGGGGCGTTATGGCTTAAGTCCTGGTCTGCTGATGTGTCATCTAAATCTAAACTTTTGAACATTCCTTTCAAGGGTAAGACCCTATTCGGGCCTGAACTGAAGGAGATTATTTCAGACATAACTGGAGGGAAAGGTCATGCCCTCCCTCAGGATAGATCAAATAAGATGAGGGCCAAACAAAATAATTTTCGTTCCTTTTGGAATTTTAAGAGTGGTCCCGTTTCAGCTTCCTCTGCTACAAAGCAAGAGGGGAATTTTGCCCAATCCAAGCCAGTTTGGAGACCTAACCAGGCTTGGAACAAGTGTAAACAGGCCAAGAAGCCTGCAGCTGCCTCTAAGACAGCATGAAGGGGTAGCCCCCGATCCGGGACCGGATCTAGTAGGGGGCAGACTTTCTCTCTTCGTTCAGGCTTGGGCGAGAGATGTTCAGGATCCCTTGGCTTTAGAAATTGTGTCCCAGGGATATCTTCTGGAATTCAAGGGCTCCCTTCCAAGGGGGAGATTTCATATTTCTCGATTGTCTGTAAACCAGACAAAGAGAGAGGCGTTCTTACGCTGTGTAGAAGACCTACTTACCATGGGGGTGATTCGCCCAGTTCCAAAGGAGGAACAGGGGCTAGGGTTTTATTCAAACCTGTTTGTGGTTCCCAAGAAAGAGGGAACTTTCAGACCAATCTTGGATCTCAAAATTCTAAACAAGTTCCTCAAAGTTCCATCATTCAAGATGGAGACTATTCGGACTATTCTACCTCTGATCCAGGAGGGTCAATATATGACTACCGTGGACTTAAACGATGCGTATCTACACATCCCTATTCACAGAGATCATCAATTCCTCAGATTCGCCTTTCTGGGCAGGCATTACCAGTTTGTGGCTCTTCCCTTCGGGTTGGCCACAGCTCCCAGAATTTTCACAAAAGTGCTAGGGTCCCTTCTGGCGGTTCTACGACCACGGGGCATAGCAGTGGCGCCTTATCTAGACGACATCTTAATTCAGGCGTCGAGTTTCCAGCTAGCCAAGTCTCACAGAGACATCGTGTTGGCTTTTCTGACATCTCACGGGTGGAAGGTGAACATAAAAAAAGAGTTCTCTCTTCCCTCTTACAAGAGTTTCCTTCCTAGGGACTCTGATAGACTTGGTAGAAATGAAAATATTTCTGACGGAGGTCAGAAAGTTAAAACTCTTATCCACTTGCCGAGCTCTTCATTCCATTCCTCGGCCATCAGTGGCTCAGTGTATGGAGGTAATCTGACTCATGGTAGTGGCAATGGACATAGTTCCTTTTGCCCGTCTACACCTCAGACCACTGCAACTATGCATGCTCAAACAGTGGAATGGGGATTATGCAGACTTATCTCCTCAACTGCATCTGGACCAGGAGACCAGAGATGCTCTTCTCTGGTGGTTGTCTCAGGACCACCTGTCTCAGGGAATGTGCTTCCGCAGGCCAGAGTGGCTGATTGTAACGACAGATGCCAGCCTGTTAGGCTGGTGTGCAGTCTGGAACTCCCTGAAAGCACAGGGCTTATGGTCTCGGGAGGAAGCTCTCCTCCCGATAAACATTTTAGAACTGAGAGCGATTTTCAATGCGCTTCAGGCGTGGTCTCAGCTTGCTGCGGCCAAATTCATTAGGTTTCAGTTGGACAACATCACGACTGTAGCTTATATCAATCATCAGGGAGGAACAAGGAGTTCTCTAGCGATGATGGAGGTAAGCAAAATAATTCGGTGGGCAGAGGATCACTCTTTCCATCTCTCAGCAATCCACATCCCAGGAGTAGAGAACTGGGAGGCGGATTTTCTAAGTCGTCAGTCTCTTCATCCGGGGGAGTGGGAACTCCAGCCGGAGGTATTCGCCCAGCTGATTCAGCTATGGGGCACTCCAGAGTTGGATCTGATGGCGTCTCGTCAGAATGCCAAACTTCCTCGTTACGGGTCCAGGTCCCGGGATCCCAAGGCGGTACTGATAGATGCTCTAGCAGTGCCTTGGTCCTTCAATTTGGCTTATGTATTTCCACCGTTTCCTCTCCTTCCACGTCTGGTTGCCAGAATCAAGCAGGAGAGAGCTTCGGTAATTCTGATAGCTCAAGCGTGGCCACGCAGGACTTGGTATGCAGACCTAGTGGACTTGTCCTCGGTTCCACCGTGGACTCTGCCAATGAGACGGGACCTTCTAATTCAAGGCCCATTCACGCATCCAAATCTAAATTCTCTGTGTCTGACTGCTTGGAGATTGAACGCATGATTTTATCAAAGCGTGGTTTCTCTGAATCGGTCATTGATACCCTGATTCAGGCTAGAAAGCCTGTCACCAGGAAGATTTATCATAAGATTTGGCGCAAATATCTTTATTGGTGTGAATCCAAGGGTACCTCTTGGAGTAATATTAGGATTCCTAGAATTCTGTCTTTTCTCCAAGAAGGTTTGGAGAAGGGATTATCTGCTAGTTCTCTTAAAGGTCAGATATCTGCTTTGTCTATTCTACTTCACAAACGTCTGGCAGTTGTCCCAGACGTTCAAGCATTTAGTCAGGCTTTGGTCAGGATCAAGCCTGTATTTAAACATGTTGCTCCGCCATGGAGCTTAAACTTAGTTCTTAATGTTCTTCAAGGGGTTCCGTTTGAACCTATGCATTCCAAAGATATTAAGCTTTTATCTTGGAAAGTTTTGTTTTTAGTAGCTATCTCTTCGACTCGAAGAGTTTCTGAGCTATCTGCTTTACAATTTGATTCCCCTTATCTTGTTTTCCATGCAGATAAGGTGGTTTTACGTACCAAGCCTGGGTTTCTTCCTAAAGTTGTTTCTAATAAGAATATCAATCAAGAGATTGTGGTTCCTTATTTGTGTCCTAATCCTTCATCTAAGAAGGAACGTCTGTTACACAATCTTGATGTGGTACGTGCTTTAAAATTCTACTTACAAGCAACTAAAGATTTTCCGTCAAACATCTTCTTTGTTTGTTGTTTATTCTGGTAAGCGGAGAGGTCAAAGGGCTACGGCTACCTCTCTTTCCTTTTGGCTGAAAAGCATCATCCGTTTAGCCTATGAGACTGCTGGACGGCAGCCTCCTGAAAGGATTACTGCTCATTCTTCTAGAGCTGTGACTTCCACATGGGCTTTTAAAAATGAGGCTTCTGTTGAACAGATTTGTAAGGCGGCGACTTGGTCTTCGCTTCATACTTTTTCCAAATTTTACAAATTCGATACTTTTGCTTCTTCGGAGGCTATTTTTGGGAGAAAGGTTCTACAAGCAGTGGTGCCTTCCGTTTAAGGTCCCTGTCTTGTCCCTCCCTTGTCCAAAAGCTTTGGTATTGGGATCCCACAAGTAAGGATGAATCCGTGGACTCGATACATCTTACAAGAGAAAACATAATTTATGCTTACCTGATAAATTTATTTCTCTTGTGATGTATCGAGTCTACGGCCTGCCCTGTTTTTTAAGACAGGCATATATATTTTTATTTTTAAACTTTCAGTCACCACTGCACCCTATAGTTTCTCCTTTTTCTTCCTAGCCTTCAGTCGAATGACTGGGGGGTGGAGTTAAGGGGGGAGCTATATAGGCAGCTCTGCTGTGGGTGCTCTCTTTGCCACTTCCTGTAGGGGAGGAGAATATCCCACAAGTAAGGATGAATCCGTGGACTCAATACATCACAAGAGAAATAAATTTATCAGGTAAGCATAAATTATGTTTTTTGCCTCATGGGAAATCTGTCACAGACCCTCCATAATTGGTCGCAGGGACTTGCCTTTTGCCGCCTTTTACAATATACTCCTAGTCCATAACCTCTGCTACAGGTACAGTACAGGTTTGGCTATCTACTGGTTGTTTGCTGGTGGATGTCTAATGGTAAGTATCCATTTGTTTCCATTATTTTTATTTTTTACATTTAGACACTCTTTAGCTTAGTATTAGTTCCCAGGTCTAATGGATTGTGGACTCTCACCACCTGTATGAAAGAACCTAATTTATGCCTACCTGTTAAATTCTTTTATTTTATGGGGGTGAGAGTCCACAAGATCCCACCATTTGTTTTTGAGTTTATAATTATCTTTATCACATCTTTTTTTCCTGCTCCTTTTATGGCACTTATTCCTTTTCCTTGGCTGTATGTTAGACTGAGGAACATGTGAGGAGGTGGGAGGGGTTTTATAGGGCTCTTGAGGTTTGGGAATCTTTGCCTCCTCCTAGTGGTAGAGAAGAGTAATTCCCAGGAGCAATTAATTGGGGACTCTCACCACCATGAAAGAAATTACATTATCAGGTAAGCATAAATTATGTTTTTATGATTCAATAGAGCATGCAGTTTTAGGAGACATTCTAATTTACATCCATTATCAAATGGTGCATATTCTTTTTTTTTTTTTTTTATGCACACTGAGGCACCAGCTCCTACTGAGTATGTGCAAGAGTTCAGTGTAGACAACATATGAGGCTGTTAATGACTGATGACTGTCACATGATACAGGGGGTCGGCAATTGAAAGTAAATTTTGAATTTTGTCAGAAATACAAATTGACTGCTCATTTAAAATTGAGAGTGTTATTGCATTGACTTTTTATGCAATTGTTCATAATGCAATTTTACTGTATTTAATAGTTTTTTGACTGATATATGTTCTTGTAAGACATATCCATTTTAATTAGCATTTGAGTTTATCTTAATTTGCTTTGTCTCATGTTTGTCTTTGCAGTGTTGACCCAACAAGATTGCTCCTCACATTTAATGTTTCTGTTAATCTTGGTGATAAATACCACAAAAATACTGCATTACACTGGGCCGTGCTGGCTGGAAACACTACCGTTATTAGTCTGCTTCTAGATGCTGGAGCAAATGTTGATGCCCAAAATATTAAGGTAAAACATTGTAATCAGTTTTGGGAAACTTGCTGGGCATGGTAAGAATCATGTTTGCAGTTAAATTGGACAATTACTCTACTTGTTTGGCATTTAGCTTTTGAAGTTACAAAGAATTATTAGTGCATAGACCTAGATTAGGAAATAACCTTGTGACTTGTTGCTGTGCTAAATTTTGCGATGGTGTATGACTTTTGACATTAAATGTCTTCAGCAACCTCACCTTGTTAGCAGAGTTCGGCTGTTCCTCACCCAGTTTTTTTCCCTCCTACACAGCTTTTTCAGTTAACGATTGTGTTTGGTATTGTTTTTATCATGCACCCGTTTTCTATGCCTACAAAATCCCTGACATTGCACAAGTGTACCTAGAAGAATTGATACTGTTTTGAAGACAAAGGGTGGTCACACCAAATATTGATGTGATTTAGATTTTTCTTCTGTTCACTCACTTTAGTTTTATCAATTACCAAAATGCAAACTGTTAACATTTCTATTGTTGAAAGCATTCTTTCTTTACATCATGTTTTCCACGCAGTTGTTTTCATTAGTATTGTAAGTTACTATTGTAATAATAATGTAAGAAGTAATCTGATAATTAATGATATTTTCTGGCTTAACTTAAATACGGCTTCACGGAGCCTTACATACTGACCTACGATCAATGATTGAGCTTTGTGTACACTATGTACTAACTACAAATCTGTATGTGCCTTTGTCTGTTAATACTGAGTGAGTAACTTTCACTGTGACACAGTGCAGCACAAATCCCCAGCTGGAAGATTGTGGATATAAACGTCTTGCATACAGGGAGACGTGCTTATACAAAATCCACATAGTTTATTCTCGGAAGTTTGGGTATGAATGATTCACAGAGTGTATGCAATGTTTAACTGAAGTACATTAATTGAACTCAGATAACGGCGGCATTATAACTCACTGGTTATACTATATAGCGAATATTGGTAATGCTAAGTTACTTCTGACTTGCACCGGATAACACACATAACTGAATAATTCACTACAAATGTACAAGCAATATAACAGAGTGATGTGTGTAACAGCATAGGTTATATGGACTGTTTCCGGCAACTAGGATTGAGTGTATTTAATTAACTGAGAGGCTGTAATTCAAACCAAGTCCAACTACTGAACATTGACTTCGGTTGTAATTTGACTTACAGGTCGTGGCATTGAATTAATCTTAGTCGGTGTTCAATTTTACGGTGTGTAGTGATTAACACTTATTATGACTAATGTACATTAATTATACTCTTTTTATTATTGCTGTACACGGCCAATATTGAGCAGCAAACACTGTAGCTTAGATATGATGTATCACTACATAGTCAGTAGTCATTTATCGTACTCAGCCAGAAGCTATTAAGAGTTCAGGTGTGATAACCAACGGCGCATTATTTTGCAGCCTCCAATTTAAAGTTTATCTAATACCAATGGTCATTATATAACTACAATAAACCCAGCATGGTAATTTAATAAATGCTACCTCATCCTGACGTTGTATAACTAAAGTGCACCAAACAAACTTAACACCCCCTAACTGGAGAGTTCATGTTTTATACAGTTTGAATTATTAAAGAATTATTGTCTCAATCCACACACACAATAAACTATATCATGAACCAACAATATTGAGCTATCCAATGAGCTTATAATAATTCAGTCTCTGCTCAAGCAACTGCTATTCCAGCAGCTCTGCCAATATCTGTAAGCAGTGCTATTTGTGTTGTTACATAAACAATTATACTTAGGAGATACCTCTGATAAGTCATAAAGTTATCCAATTAATTGCCATAATACAATTTCTGCATAAGGTATACCAATATATACCCTTTATACGCACTGGATAGTGCATTATAATATTGTGGAATAATAACTATAAGGCAACTTTTTACTTAATTTGATACCAAACACACTAGTGGTAAAAAGTGGTGGCATTAACAAATATTTATCACTTGTATTGGTTAGATCCAATTCATACAGTCGGTACCTAAGTGTGGTTTTAATTGTTTTCCTATTTTATTTGAACCCAATAAAAGTTATATTTTAATATTCCTATCAAGTTTTCTCCCCATTTCATTTATTCCCTAGGGAATAATTAGTGTTATTGATTTAAAATGTATTGATCCACTGACCTAGGAGTGCTATAAGTGTATACTTTTTCTCTTGTTTTGCAATCTAGTTTTTATACACAGCACCCGCACCTTGCCAAATAAGTGGCTTATTAGTAGGTAAATAGGTCTTTTTGATTTAGTAGTGCCATTGGTTTCCTTTCAACTCTTATGTGATAATTATGCCTGCATGTAGTGTAATTTTTTTAAAGTTAAAACTGTAAATAAAAAAGGACAGTTGTGCAATATTCTAGAGGTAGTGCGTTTGTGCAGTTTGTAAGAAAAAAAATGTAAACACTTTGTAATTACCTGGATTTCTGCATTAATCACATCCAAACTATTTAATGACATGCAATTGCACTTATTTCTCTTGTTAAGTGTGTTCAGTCCACGGGTCATCCATTACTTATGGGATATATTCTCCTTCCCAACAGGAAGTTGCAAGAGGATCACCCAAGCAGAGCTGCTATATAGCTCCTCCCCTCACATGTCATACCCAGTCATTCTCTTGCAACCCTCAACAAAGAAGGAGGTCGCGAGAGGAGTTGGAGTTTTTACTTAATTATTCTTCAATCAAAAGTTTGTTATTTTAAATGGCACCGGAGTGTGCTGTTTTTCTATCTCAGGCAGTATTTGGAAGAAGAAACTGCCTGCGTTTTCTATGATATTAGCAGGCGTAACTAAGATCCACTGGCTGTTCTCGACATTCTGAGGAGTGGGGTAACTTCAGAAAATGGGAATAGCATGTGGGGTCCCCCGCAAATGAGGTATGTGCAGTACAATATTTTCTGGGAATGGAATTGACTAAGAAAACACTGCTGTTACCCGTATGATGTAAGTAAAGCCTTAAATGCAGTAGTAGTGACTGGTATCAGGCTGATAAATGTATGCACAGTAGAGTTATTTTCTAGGGACTAGAATTTGACTGAAAAAATACTGTTAATACTGAAATAATGCTTAAGCCTTATCTGCAGTGGAAGCGACTGGTAGCAGGCTTAGTGATAACTTTGCATGACATTAAAAAAGTTTGTTTTTAAAACGTTTACTGGCATGTTATTCGTTTTGTGAGGTACTTTGGTGATAAATCTTTTTGGGCATGATTTTTTTCCACATGGCTAACGTATATTTCTGCATAGAAACCGTTATATCAGGTCTCCCACTGTTGTAAATGAGTGGGAGGGGACTTTTTTAGCGCCTTGTTGCGCAGTTAAAATTCTAGCACAGTCTTCCTGCTTCTTCCTCCTTGATCCAGGACGTCTCTAGAGAGCTCAGGGGTCTTCAAAATTCGTTTTTTGAGGGAGGTAATCAGTCACAGCAGACCTGTGACAGTGTGTTTGACTGTGATAAAGCGTTAAATCTTAATTTGATATCCGTTTTTGGGTACTGAGGGGTTAATCATACTTTTGCTAATGGGTGCAATCCTCTGCTAATTAATACATTTAAAGAATTGTTGACTATAACTGAATTAGTTTTTTGTTATTCAACTGTGTTTTTTAAAAGCGCTGCAGCGTTTTTTATATTGCTTGTAAAGTTATTGAAAGTAATTTCCAAGCTTGCTAGCTTCATTGCTAGTCTGTTTAAACATGTCTGATACAGAGGAATCTGCTTGTTCATTATGTTTAAAAGCCGATGTGGAGCCCAATAGAAATATGTGTACCAATTGTATTGATATTACTTTGAATAAAAGTCAATCTGTACCGATAAAGAAATTATCGCCAGACAACGAGGGGGAAGTTATGCCGTCTAACTCTCCTCACGTGTCAGTACCTTCGTCTCCAGCTCGGGAGGTGCGTGAGATTGAGGCGCCAAGTACATCAAGGCCCTTACAAATCACTTTACATGATATGGCCAATGTTATGAAAGAAGTATTATACAATATGCCCGAGTTAAGAGGCAAGCGCGACAGCTCTGGGTTAAGGACAGAGCGCGCCAACGACACGAGAGCCATGTCTGATACTGCATCACAATTTGCAGAACATGAGGACGGAGAGCTTCATTCTGTGGGTGACGGTTCTGATTCGGGGAGAAATTCAGAAATTTCAAATTTTAAATTTAAGCTTGAGAACCTCCGCGTGTTGCTAGGGGAGGTGTTAGCGGCTCTGAATGATTGTGACACGGTGGCAATCCCAGAGAAATTATGTAGGCTGGATAAATACTATGCGGTACCGGTGTGTACTGACGTTTTTCCTATACCAAAGAGGCTTACAGAGATTATTAGCAAGGAGTGGGATAGACCCGGTGTGCCTTTTTCCCCTCCTCCGATATTTAGAAAAATGTTCCCTATAGACGCCACCACACAAGACTTATGGCAGACGGTCCCTAAGGTGGAGGGAGCAGTTTCTACTTTAGCCAAGCGTACCACTATCCCGGTGGAGGATAGCTGTGCTTTCTCAGATCCAATGGATAAAAAATTAGAGGGTTACCTTAAGAGAATGTTTGTTCAACAAGGTTTTATATTACAGCCTCTTGCATGCATTGCGCCTGTCACTGCTGCAGCGGCATTCTGGTTTGAGTCTCTGGAAGAGGCGATTCGCACAGCACCATTGGATGAGTCTTTGAGCAAGATTAGAACCCTTAAGCTGGCTAATGCGTTTGTTTCGGATGCCGTAGTGCATTTAACCAAACTTACGGCTAAGAATTCTTGATTCGCCATACAGGCGCGCAGAGCGCTATGGCTTAAATCCTGGTCAGCAGATGTAACTTCTAAGTCTAAACTACTGAACATTCCTTTCAAAGGGCAGACCTTATTCGGGCCCGGCTTGAAGGAAATTATTGCTGACATTACTGGAGGTAAGGGCCACACCCTTCCTCAGGACAGGGCCAAATCAAAGGCCAAACAGTCTAATTTTCGTGCCTTTTGTAATTTCAAGGCAGGAGCAGCATCAACTTCCTCCACTCCAAAACAGGAAGGAACTACTGCTCGTTACAGACAGGGTTGGAAAGGCAACCAGTCATGGAACAAGGGCAAGCAGGCCAAAAAGCCTACTTCCGCCCCTAAGACAGCATGAAGACAGGGCCCCCTTTCCGGAGACTGATCTAGTGGGGGGCAGACTTTCTCTCTTCGCCCAGGCTTGGGCAAGAGATGTACAGGATCCCTGGACGTTGGAGATTATATCTCAGGGATACCTTCTGGATTTCAAAACTTCTCCTCCACAAGGGAGGTTTCATCTGTCAAGGTTATCAACAAACCTATTAAAGAAAGAGGCATTTCTACAATGTGTACAAGACCTCTTGGTGATGGGAGTGATCCACCCAGTTCCGCTAACGGAACAGGGGCAAGGGTTTTATTCAAATCTGTTTGTGGTTCCCAAAAAAGAGGGAACCTTCAGACCAATCTTAGACTTAAAAATCTTAAACAAGTTCCTAAGGGTTCCATCGTTCAAGATGGAAACCATTCGGACCATCCTACCCATGATCCAAGAGGGTCAATATATGACCACAGTGGACTTAAAGGATGCCTACCTTCACATACCGATTCACAAAGATCATTATCGGTACCTAAGGTTTGCCTTTCTAGACAGGCATTACCAGTTTGTAGCTCTTCCCTTTGGGTTAGCTACGGCCCAGAGAATTTTTACAAAGGTTCTGGGATCACTTCTGGCGGTACTAAGACCACGAGGCATAGACGATATTCTGATACAAGCGTCAAGTTTTCAAAATGCAAAGTCTCATACAGAGATAGTTCTAGCATTTCTGAGGTCG
Source organism: Bombina bombina (assembly GCF_027579735.1). Taxonomy (NCBI): domain Eukaryota; kingdom Metazoa; phylum Chordata; class Amphibia; order Anura; family Bombinatoridae; genus Bombina; species Bombina bombina. The sequence goes on along the minus strand of NC_069504.1, from coordinate 238,566,924 downwards.
CATGGGTGGAAAGTGAACGTGGAAAAGAGTTCTCTGTTACCACTCACAAGGGTCCCTTTTCTAGGGACTCTTATAGATTCTGTAGAGATGAAGATTTACCTGACGGAGTCCAGGTTATCAAAGATTCTCAATGCTTGCCGTGTCCTTCACTCCATTCCAAGCCCATCAGTAGCTCAGTGCATGGAAGTAATCGGCTTAATGGTCGCGGCAATGGACATAGTGCCATTTGCGCGCCTACATCTCAGACCGCTGCAACTATGCATGCTAAGTCAATGGAACGGGGATTACTCAGATCTGTCCCCTTTGCTAAATCTGGACCAGGAGACCAGAGATTCTCTTCTCTGGTGGTTGTCACGGCTTCATCTGTCCAAAGGAATGACTTTCTTTCATGTAATTAGCAAGAGTCCATGAGCTAGTGACGTATGGGATATACATTCCTACCAGGAGGGGCAAAGTTTCCCAAACCTCAAAATGCCTATAAATACACCCCTCACCACACCCACAATTCAGTTTTACAAACTTTGCCTCCGATGGAGGTGGTGAAGTAAGTTTGTGCTAGATTCTACGTTGATATGCGCTCCGCAGCAAGTTGGAGCCCGCTTTTCCTCTCAGCGTGCAGTGAATGTCAGAGGGATGTAAGGAGAGTATTGCCTATTTGAATGCAGTGATCTCCTTCTACGGGGTCTATTTCATAGGTTCTCTGTTATCGGTCGTAGAGATTCATCTCTTACCTTCCTTTTCAGATCGACGATATACTCTTATATATACCATTACCTCTGCTGATTCTCGTTTCAGTACTGGTTTGGCTTTCTACAACATGTAGATGAGTGTCCTGGGGTAAGTAAATCTTATTTTCTGTGACACTCTAAGCCAGTGCTTTCCAAACTGTGTGTCGGGACACACTAGTGTGTCGGCAGCAGTGTGTAGGTGTGTCCCTGCTTCAGCACAATTTTTTTTAAATTTATTTATTTTTTTGGTTTCTGACTTTCCACCTGCCTGCTACGCATATCACATGGTTGACACGTGATTGTTACCTTGTGGGTCACAGATCATCTTAAGCAATTGGCGCAGCTCAGTGGGAACTGAAACTATTCCCATTGGCGGCTTTGGCGGCACATTGGCTCCTGACTGCACGTGTAGTCTCCTTAATTAGCTCGTGACTGCATGTGTAGTCATTGAGTGGGACAGCAGTGTGTTTGCAGCGTGGGCAGTAGTCAATCGGACTCACCAAGCTCTGAGGGCGGCAGCTTAAACGCTGAGCTGAAGTCAGACATCAGTGGGTTTTTTTGCCACTAGCTCCCAGTAGTGCATTGCTGCTCTAGCTCTTGATATATGGATAGGAAGTGGAAACTTAAAAATGCTTGATGATGAAATGTGAGTGTCTTTATCTGATATTCCACCAAATATTCAGAAATTGTGTTCATCCCATCAACCTCATACATCACATTAAAATAGTAAGTAGCTATTGGTGTTATTAAACTTTTTTTAATTCTTGCACATACATACTGTTACTTGTAAATTTCATTATTATATAATTTATGTATGTGTCCGTATCTCTTAAAACAAGTTAGTTTAACCTCCTTTTTGCTAATACAACTGAATTAATTACTGTGTCGTGAAATGATGTAGGTCTAAAAAGTGTGTCACCAACATGAAAAGTTTGGAAAGCTCTGCTCTAAGCTATGGTTGGGCACTTTGTTTATAAAGTTCTAAATATATGTATTCAAACATTTATTTGCCTTGACTCAGAATGTTCAACTTTCCTTATTTTCAGACAGTCAGTTTCATATTTGGGATAATGCATTTGATTTAATCATTTTTTCTTACCTTCAAAAATTTGACTTTTTTCCCTGTGGGCTGTTAGGCTCGCGGGGTCTGAAAATGCTTCATTTTATTGCGTCATTCTTGGCGCGGATTTTTTTGGCGCAAAAATTCTTTTCAGTTTCCGGCGTCATACGTGTCGCCGGAAGTTGCGTCATTTTTTGACGTTATTTTGCGCCAAAAATGTCGGCGTTCCGGATGTGGCGTCATTTTGGCGCCAAAAAGCATTTAGGCGCCAAATAATGTGGGCGTCTTATTTGGCGCTAAAAAATATGGGCGTCGCTTTTTTCTCCACATTATTTAAGTCTCATTTTTCATTGCTTCTGGTTGCTAGAAGCTTGTTTTTTGGCATTTTTTCCCATTCCTGAAACTGTCATTTAAGGAATTTGATCAATTTTGCTTTATATATATGTTGTTTTTTCTCTTACATATTGCAAGATGTCTCACGTTGCATCTGAGTCAGAAGATACTACAGGAAAATCGCTGTCTAGTGCTGGATCTACCAAAGCTAAGTGTATCTGCTGTAAACTTTTGGTAGCTATTCCTCCAGCTGTTGTTTGTATTGATTGTCATGACAAACTTGTTAAAGCAGATAATATTTCCTTTAGTAAAGTACCATTGCCTGTTGCAGTTCCTTCAACATCTAAGGTGCAGAATGTTCCTGATAACATAAGAGATTTTGTTTCTGAATCCATAAAGAAGGCTATGTCTGTTATTTCTCCTAGTAAACGTAAAAAATCTTTTTTTTTTTTTTTTTTTTTTTTTTTTTTTTTTTGAATGAAGTTTTAATGATATTTTGTGACAGGTACATAAAAAAGAAGAAAAGACATTAAGTTGTTTCATCACAACAAATCCAGCAAAATGATATACATATTTATCTCCATACATATTACACTAATTCCATCAGTTCAGATAACATTTTATCTTAATATAATATCGAGTTTTACCTTTCAAACTATGTTACTAATCTCATCACTCCTTTCCCTTTTTAATTAACAAAGAACAATACATAGGAAGCGAGAGCGACAACAAATAAGAAGCAAAATATTCAAACTCACTTTCGATCACATGAGTACATAATTACTCTTATCAATATTTCAATATGGCGTATATAGTTTTTGACTTAACTCTTATTCAATCAGATATATTCCCCCCAAACCCAAAAGAAAAAAAAAAAAGAGAATAATTAATGTACCCCTCCCACCTTCCCCCCTCTCCCTATAAGACGGCCATCTTTATTCAAATAGCCATTCTCCTCTAAGTCTACAGTTTTCTATGTATACTGTATTATCAAATTTTTTAATTATTCGTTTCTGTTCTTCTAAATCTTGGGTTTTAACCCACCTTCCCCATTTATCAAAGAAGCGGGTGATATTAGTTTCTATATGGAACAAAGTATCTTGAAGTTCTATCAAGAATTGGTGATGAATATTTTCCTTAATCTCTATTAGAGTTGTAATTTTATCTTTCTTCCATCCTTTTAATATAAGATTCCTTGTTATTAGAATCACTAGTGTTATAAATTTTCTATATAATAAATGTTCTTTCTTATAGTGGAGAAAGATAACCTGATCTGCTTGTAGCCTAATTTGGGTCTCATATATCTTGCCTAGCCAATAGTTTATTTCCTCCCATAATTTTTGTATTCTTGGGCATGACCAGAAACTATGTAGCAAGTTTGTACTTTGTTGCTTACATTTTATACATAGTGCTGCCTCTCCGGTACCACCCCACTTGGCGATTTTCTCAGGAGTAATATACACCATCCACATTATCTTAGTATGTTGCTCCCTCATAGGGATAGCTAGCGATGCTTCTTCTACCCTTTCTATGCTTTTCAAAATTATCTGTGTACTAAGATTCTTGAAAAATACATCTCTCCATTTTGCGACCCCTAGTTCAATATGCTGTTTGTACTTTCTGTTATTTATTATATTATAAAGAAGTGAGATAGAGTATTTACCCTGTTTGATTAAATTAATAACCGGGATTAGTGCTGTAAGCTCCCAGTTATTCCCCTGCAATTGAATTAGTTTCAGACAGTAATGTCTGACTTGTAGGAAAAAGAAGAGGTGTCTATCTGCCAGACTATATCTATTCTTAATTACTTCGAATTCTTCAACCTTCATTGCCTCTTGATTAGTTTTAACAAGTTGTATAGGTTTGGATAATCCCTTTTCTCTCCAGCGTGTGAAGATTCCTGAAAGAAGCCCCTGTTTAAACCCTGGATTACCCTCTATAGACAGAAATTTAGTAGCAAAGGGCTTTAGGCCTAGAAATTTGCATGTCCTATGCCAGGCCACTATTGTATCTTTAAAGAAGTCTATTTTTTTAACGTACTCTGGGAGATTTTTAATTTCTAAGTGAAGAACATTTTTTAAGCAGAACGGTTTTATTAAGCCGTTTTCTATGTCTAAGAGGGAGAAATGATTACTCTCCAAGAGCCAGTCTAAGGCAATCTTCGTAACCGCTACTAAATTATATATTTCAATATTAGGGAGCCCTAAGCCTAGGTATTCTTTTTTAAGGACTAGTTTTTGATAACTAATCCTGGGTTTCTTACCCATCCATATATAATCTTTGATCGCGGAATTGATTATCTTAATCTCCTGTTTTTTAATTAAGAAAGGTATATTCTGAAACAAATATAGCAGCCTTGGAAGTGCAATCATCTTTAACAGGTTAATTTTGCCGGAGATTGAGAGTGGGAGAGATTTCCATCTTTTGAGGGTTTCAGAAAATTGTCTTGCACCGTTACTGCTGTAAACTTTTGGTAGCTATTCCTCCAGCTGTTGTTTGTATTGATTGTCATGACAAACTTGTTAAAGCAGATAATATTTCCTTTAGTAAAGTACCATTGCCTGTTGCAGTTCCTTCAACATCTAAGGTGCAGAATGTTCCTGATAACATAAGAGATTTTGTTTCTGAATCCATAAAGAAGGCTATGTCTGTTATTTCTCCTTCTAGTAAACGTAAAAAATCTTTTAAAACTTCTCTCCCTACAGATGAATTTTTAAATGAACATCATCATTCTGATTCTGATAACTCTTCTGGTTCAGAGGATTCTGTCTCAGAGGTTGATACTGATAAATCTTCATATTTATTTAAAATGGAATTTATTCGTTCTTTACTTAAAGAAGTTCTAATTGCTTTAGAAATAGAGGATTCTGGTCCTCTTGATACTAATTCTAAACGTTTGGATAAGGTATTTAAATCTCCTGTGGTTATTCCAGAAGTTTTTCCTGTTCCTAATGCTATTTCTGCAGTAATTTCCAAAGAATGGGATAAATTGGGTAATTCATTTACTCCCTCTAAACGTTTTAAGCAATTATATCCTGTGCCGTCTGACAGATTAGAATTTTGGGACAAAATCCCTAAAGTTGATGGGGCTATTTCTACCCTTGCTAAACGTACTACTATTCCTACGTCAGATGGTACTTCGTTTAAGGATCCTTTAGATAGGAAAATTGAGTCCTTTCTAAGAAAAGCTTATCTGTGTTCAGGTAATCTTCTTAGACCTGCTATATCTTTGGCTGATGTTGCTGCAGCTTCAACTTTTTGGTTGGAAACCTTAGCGCAACAAGTAACACATCATGATTCTCATGATATTATTATTCTTCTTCAGCATGCTAATAATTTTATCTGTGATGCCATCTTTGATATTATCAGAGTTGATGTCAGGTTTATGTCTCTAGCTATTTTAGCTAGAAGAGCTTTATGGCTTAAGACTTGGAATGCTGATATGGCTTCTAAATCAACTCTACTTTCCATTTCTTTCCAGGGTAACAAATTATTTGGTTCTCAGTTGGATTCTATTATTTCAACTGTTACTGGTGGGAAAGGAACTTTTTTACCACAGGATAAAAAAATCTAAGGGTAAAAACAGAGCTAATAATCGTTTTCGTTCCTTTCGTTTCAACAAAGAAAAAAAACCTGATCCTTCATCCTCAGGAGCAGTTTCAGTTTGGAAACCATCTCCAATCTGGAATAAATCCAAGCCAGCCAGAAAGGCAAAGCCTGCTTCTAAGTCCACATGAAGGTGCGGCCCTCATTCCAGCTCAGCTGGTAGGGGGCAGGTTACGTTTTTTCAGAGAAATTTGGATCAATTCTGTTCACAATCTTTGGATTCAGAACATTGTTTCAGAAGGGTACAGAATTGGTTTCAAGATGAGACCTCCTGCAAAGAGATTTTTTCTTTCCCGTGTCCCAGTAAATCCAGTAAAAGCTCAAGCATTTCTGAATTGTGTTTCAGATCTAGAGTTGACTGGAGTAATTATGCCAGTTCCAGTTCAGGAACAGGGGATGGGGTTTTATTCAAATCTCTTCATTGTACCAAAGAAGGAGAATTCCTTCAGACCAGTTCTGGATCTAAAAATATTGAATCGTTATGTAAGGATACCAACGTTCAAGATGGTAACTGTAAGGACTATTTTGCCTTTTGTTCAGCAAGGGAATTATATGTCCACAATAGATTTACAGGATGCATATCTGCATATTCCGATTCATCCGGATCATTATCGGTTCCTGAGATTCTCTTTTCTGGACAAGCATTACCAGTTTGTGGCTCTGCCGTTTGGCCTTGCTACAGCTCCAAGAATTTTTACAAAGGTTCTCGGTGCCCTTCTGTCTGTAATCAGAGAACAGGGTATTGTGGTATTTCCTTATTTGGACGATATCTTGGTACTTGCTCAGTCTTTACATTTAGCAGAATTTCATACGAATCGACTTGTGTTGTTTCTTCAAGATCATGGTTGGAGGATCAATTTACCAAAAAGTTCATTGATTCCTCAGACAAGGGTAACCTTTCTGGGTTTCCAAATAGATTCAGTGTCCATGACTCTGTCTTTAACAGACAAGAGGCGTCTAAAACTGATGGCAGCTTGTCGAAACCTTCAGTCACAATCATTCCCTTCGGTAGCCTTATGCATGGAAATTCTAGGTCTTATGACTGCTGCATCGGACGCGATCCCCTTTGCTCGTTTTCACATGCGACCTCTTCAGCTTTGTATGCTGAATCAATGGTGCAAGGATTACACAGATATCTCAATTAATATCTTTAAAACCGATTGTTCGACACTCTCTAACGTGGTGGACAGATCACCATCGTTTAATTCAGGGGGCTTCTTTTGTGCTTCCGACCTGGACTGTAATTTCAACAGATGCAAGTCTCACAGGTTGGGGAGCTGTGTGGGGATCTCTGACGGCACAAGGAGTTTGGGAATCTCAGGAGGTGAGATTACCGATCAATATTTTGGAACTCCGTGCAATTTTCAGAGCTCTTCAGTTTTGGCCTCTTCTGAAGAGAGAATCGTTAATTTGTTTTCAGACAGACAATGTCACAACTGTGGCATACATCAATCATCGAGGAACTCACAGTCCTCTGGCTATGAAAGAAGTATCTCGAATTTTGGTTTGGGCGGAATCCAGCTCCTGTCTAATCTCTGCGGTTCATATCCCAGGTGTAGACAATTGGGAAGCGGATTATCTCAGTCGCCAAACGTTGCATCCGGGCGAATGGTCTCTTCACCCAGAGGTATTTCTTCAGATCGTTCAAATGTGGGAACTTCCAGAAATAGATTTGATGGCGTCCCATCTAAACAAGAAACTTCCCAGGTATCTGTCCAGATCCCGGGATCCTCAGGCGGAGGCAGTGGATGCATTATCACTTCCTTGGAAGTATCATCCTGCCTATATCTTTCCGCCCCTAGTTCTTCTTCCAAGAGTAATCTCCAAGATTCTGAAGGAATGCTCGTTTGTTCTGCTGGTAGCTCCGGCATGGCCTCACAGGTTTTGGTATGCGGATCTTGTCCGGATGGCCTCTTGCCAACCGTGGACTCTTCCGTTAAGACCAGACCTTCTGTCACAAGGTCCTTTTTTCCATCAGGATCTGAAATCCTTAAATTTAATGGTATGGAGATTGAACGCTTGATTCTTCGTCAAAGAGGTTTCTCTGACGCTGTGATTAATACTATGTTACAGGCTCGTAAATCTGTATCCAGAGAGATATATTATAGAGTCTGGAAGACTTATATTTCTTGGTGTATTTCTCATCATTTTTCTTGGCATTCTTTCAGAATTCCGAGAATTTTACAGTTTCTTCAGGATGGTTTAGATAAAGGTTTGTCCGCAAGTTCCTTGAAAGGACAAATCTCTGCTCTTTCTGTTCTTTTTCACAGAAAGATTGCTATTCTTCCTGATATTCATTGTTTTGTACAAGCTTTGGTTCGTATAAAACCTGTCATTAAGTCAATTTCTCCTCCTTGGAGTTTGAATTTGGTTCTGGGGGCTCTTCAAGCTCCTCCGTTTGAACCTATGCATTCATTGGACATTAAATTACTTTCTTGGAAAGTTTTGTTCCTTTTGGCCATCTCTTCTGCCAGAAGAGTTTCTGAATTATCTGCTCTTTCTTGTGAGTCTCCTTTTCTGATTTTTCATCAGGATAAGGCGGTGTTGCGAACTTCTTTTGAATTTTTACCTAAAGTTGTGAATTCCAACAACATTAGTAGAGAAATTGTGGTTCCTTCATTATGTCCTAATCCTAAGAATTCTAAGGAGAAATCGTTGCATTCTTTGGATGTTGTTAGAGCTTTGAAATATTATGTTGAAGCTACTAAATCTTTCAGAAAGACTTCTAGTCTATTTGTTATCTTTTCCGGTTCTAGAAAAGGCCAGAAAGCTTCTGCCATTTCTTTGGCATCTTGGTTGAAATCTTTAATTCATCTTGCCTATGTTGAGTCGGGTAAAACTCCGCCTCAGAGAATTACACCTCATTCTACTAGGTCAGTTTCTACTTCCTGGGCGTTTAGGAATGAAGCTTCGGTTGATCAGATTTGCAAAGCAGCAACTTGGTCCTCTTTGCATACTTTACTAAATTCTACCATTTTGATGTATTTTCTTCTTCTGAAGCAGTTTTTGGTAGAGAAGTACTTCAGGCAGCGGTTTCAGTTTGAATCTTCTGCTTATGTTTTTCGTTAAACTTTATTTTGGGTGTGGATTTTTTTCAGCAGGAATTGGCTGTCTTTATTTTATCCCTCCCTCTCTAGTGACTCTTGTGTGGAAAGATCCACATCTTGGGTAATCATTATCCCATACGTCACTAGCTCATGGACTCTTGCTAATTACATGAAAGAAAACATAATTTATGTAAGAACTTACCTGATAAATTCATTTCTTTCATATTAGCAAGAGTCCATGAGGCCCGCCCTTTTTTTGTGGTGGTTATGATTTTGTATAAAGCACAATTATTCCAATTCCTTATTTTATATGCTTTCGCACTTTTTTCTTATCACCCCACTTCTTGGCTATTCGTTAAACTGAATTGTGGGTGTGGTGAGGGGTGTATTTATAGGCATTTTGAGGTTTGGGAAACTTTGCCCCTCCTGGTAGGAATGTATATCCCATACGTCACTAGCTCATGGACTCTTGCTAATATGAAAGAAATTCATTTATCAGGTAAGTTCTTACATAAATTATGTTTTTCGCAGACCAGATTGGACGATTGTAACAACAGATGCCAGCCTACTAGGCTGGGGAGCAGTCTGGAACTCCCTGAAGGCTCAGGGATCGTGGACTCAGGAGGAGAAACTCCTCCCAATAAACATTCTAGAATTAAGAGCAATATTCAATGCTCTTCTAGCTTGGCCTCAGTTAGCAACACTGAGGTTCATCAGATTTCAGTCGGACAACATCACGACTGTGGCTTACATCAATCATCAAGGGGGAACCAGGAGTTCCCTAGCGATGTTGGAAGTCTCAAAGATAATTCGCTGGGCAGAGTCTCACTCTTGCCACCTGTCAGCGATCTACATCCCAGGCTTGGAGAGTGGGAACTTCACCCGGAGGTATTTGCTCAACTGATTCGTCGTTGGGGCAAACCGGATCTGGATCTCATGACATCTCGCCAGAACGCCAAGCTTCCTTGTTACGGATCCAGGTCCAGGGACCCGGGAACGGTGCTGGTAGATGCACTAGCAGCCCCTTGGGTTTTCAACATAGCTTATGTGTTTCCACCTTTTCCGTTGCTACCTCGACTTATTGCCAGGATCAAACAGGAGAGAGCATCGGTGATTCTGATAGCGCCTGCGTGGCCACGCAGGACCTGGTATGCAGACCTAGTGGACATGTCGTCCTGTCCACCATGGTCTCTACATCTGAGGCAGGACCTTCTAATTCAGGGTCCTTTCAACCATCCAAACTTAATTTCTCTGAGGCTGACTGCTTGGAGATTGAACGCTTGATTTTTATCAAAGCTTGGGTTTTCGGATTCGGTTATTGATACATTAATACAGGCTCGGAAACCTGTTACCAGAAAAATTTACCACAAGATATGGCGTAAATATTTATATTGGTGTGAATCCAAGAGTTACTCATGGAGTAAGGTTAGGATTCCTAGGATATTGTCTTTTCTACAAGAGGGTTTAGAAAAGGGCTTATCCGCTAGTTCACTAAAGGGACAGATTTCTGCTCTGTCTATTCTTTTGCACAAGCGTCTGGCAGAGAATCCAGACGTCCAGGCTTTTTGTCAGGCTTTGGCTAGGATTAAGCCTGTGTTTAAAGCTGTTGCTCCTCCGTGGAGCTTAAACTTGGTTCTTAAAGTTCTTCAGGGTGTTCCGTTTGAACCCCTTCATTCCATTGATATTAAGCTTTTATCGTGGAAAGTTCTGTTTTTGATGGCTGTTTCCTCGGCTCGAAAAGTCTGAGTTATCTGCCTTACATTGTGATTCTCCTTATCTGATCTTTCATTCAGACAAGGTAGTCCTGCGTACTAAACCTGGGTTTTTACCTAAGGTTGTTTCTAACAGGAATATCAATCAAGAGATTGTTGTTCCATCATTATGTCCTAATCCTTCTTCAAAGAAGGAACGTCTTTTACATAATCTAGACGTGGTCCGTGCCCTGAAGTTCTACTTACAGGCAACTAAAGATTTTCGACAAACTTCTTCTCTGTCTTTTACTCTGGACAGAGGAGAGGTCAAAAGGCTTCGGCTACCTCTCTCTCCTTTTGGCTTCGTAGCATAATACGCTTAGCCTACGAGACTGCTGGTCAGCAGCCCCCCGAAAGAATTACAGCTCATTCCACTAGAGCTGTGGCTTCCACCTGGGCCTTTAAGAATGAGGCCTCTGTTGAACAGATTTGCAAGGCTGCAACTTGGTCTTCACTTCATACTTTTTCCAAATTTTACAAATTTGAGACTTTTGCTTCTTCGGAGGCTGTTTTTGGGAGAAAGGTTCTACAGGCAGTGGTTCCTTCTGTTTAATGTTCCTGCCTTGTCCCTCCCATCATCCGTGTACTTTAGCTTTGGTATTGGTATCCCATAAGTAATGGATGACCCGTGGACTGAACACACTTAACAAGAGAAAACATAATTTATGCTTACCTGATTAATTTATTTCTCTTGTAGTGTGTTCAGTCCACGGCCCGCCCTGTCTTTTTGAGGCAGGTTCTAAATTTTAAAATTATAACTCCTGTCACCACTGCACCCTATAGTTTCTCCTTTCTCGTCTTGTTTCGGTCGAATGACTGGATATGACATGTGAGGGGAGGAGCTATATAGCAGCTCTGCTTGGGTGATCCTCTTGCAACTTCCTGTTGGGAAGGAGAATATATCCCATAAGTAATGGATGACCCGTGGAATAAACACACTACAAGAGAAATAAATTTATCAGGTAAGCATAAATTATGTTTTTCATTGTTGTGTATATACTGTTTAAAGGGCCACTCATGATTCACATAAAGCATGCAATTAAAATAAAAACTAAAAAAAAGCTCTTACTGAGTATGTGCAAAAGTGCACAGTGTAAACGTATGCATTTTTTATTGGCTGATGGCTGTCACATGATACAGTGGGAGGAAAAATAGTATCTTGTGTATGTCAAAATAGTAACTTGTGTATTTGTCATTTATTCAGTTATATTGTATTTAGTTGCCCTTTAATTAAACATGCGCAATCTAGGTTGGAAAAAGTTTGTGGATTTAATAACTGAATTTGGGTTAAGGCCTGAACTCTTACTTACCCACTATAGAACATAAATTTATTCTGTTTGTCATTCTTTTGACTATTTTTGCCAAAGTTCTTAGATTTACTTCTACATTAAATGTATCAATTCTTCCTAATGGGAAGGAGCCCACAGCCGCATTCATTACTTATGGGAAATAAGAACCTGGCCACCAGGAGGAGGCAAAGACCCACCAGCCAAAGGCTTAAAAGCTCCTCCCACTTCCTCTATCCCCCAGTCATTCTTTGCCTTTCGTCCCAGGAGGTTGGCAGAGAAGTGTCAGAAGTTTTTTCCTTTTATTTAATTTAATTTATTTTTATTTGTCTCTTATGGAGGGTGCTACCGACACAAGACAGGAGTTTTAAGTAGTCCTATCAGCCTCTTGTGGAGGGCCTGGGCGAAAGTGAGAGTCCGGAGATGCAGTGGGAGCTTCTCCTGCGACACCATCCCGACTCGTATTCACAGCTCCTCTTCAGCACTTGGCGTTGCCGTACTTCGCTTCGCTACCTGCTGTTTTTCTCTCAAGTCCATGACGGAGGCAATGCTACTATTCGTCACACTTGGAGGGCCGTGTTCCTGTTCCATGGCATGGATTCCGGTAAGAACGTTTCATTTTATTACATTGCTGTAATCTGATTTATTATGACAGTTAAGTATGGTCCTCACTGAGGCACCTTCTTTTTCGATCTAGGAATCAAGGGATTATCTCCCCTTTTTGGGGAATTTGTGAACAGGGATAGGTTATTTATCATGTTTTTTATGTGATTATCCTACTTGTATAGAGGGATTTGGGCTCAGAGGCTGAGACATGTATCGTTTTCTATGTACTACATAATGCCTTGTTCTGTCGACATGGCCTTGACCTTCTCTTTCGAGTTATGGTATAATTTGTTTTTATTTAGACTTGCTTAGTTGTTTAGTCTTGCCGCCTTCAGGTGGCGCCCTTTTTAGATTCCGTGGGGCATCTGGTAACTGGGCGTACTCAGATGCAGGCTGTAATTTGGTCCTGTTATCGCAAGTCTGCCAATCTTGTCTCTCGTGCCGGCATGGTTTGCCGGGTCCCTCGGGCTCGGGGGACCCTGGACCTTCTGAGCCATCGGCCTCTGGGGGCTTTGTCCCTCAGGAGGCACCTTCCCAATCGCACACTCCTTTTACCTTTACGGGTGACCCCGATGGTGATGTCTCCTCCGCGCAGGGTGGACTTTTCCCCCCGGAGATGGCGGGGCATTTTCGTTTTAATATTTTAATGGCGTTGATTCGCCTGCAGGACCCTGAAATTTCCTTAGTTATGTGCCTGTCTTCCTATTCCGGGTGTTCAGACCATCAATGGCACTATTATATTTCCCCCGGGGGGTGATTGTTCCTCCATGTTCGTTTTGTTACAGGACTGTGCAGCTGCGAATTCTGCTATGACGTCTGTTTAATTTATTGGGGGATCCTTTTCTGTATCATCGGGCCCCTTCTTGTTCCTCTCAGGGTTCTTCGAGGTAGGCTAGTGGGGTTGCTTTTTCTCCAGTCAGTCTACTGTGAGCTTTCCCAGTCTTTTTTCTGAAGGTTACGGTCTCTGTTTGGCAGGTACCGCAGATACTTGTTTCCTTCTAGGCGGATGCTTACGGGTGCCCTTGATTTTTCTTTTATCAGATCAGGATTATTTACTTTCTGTTTTTGTTTTCCCTAGGGAATTCTGGGATTGCTCAAACTAGTTCTTCTATGGAAGTTTTTCCAGGATTTTCATCCGGAGCGTTTGTGTGCCTTGTTGCTTGTTAAGTGACGCACGTTGTGACTGGCTGGTCCGGCGGGACCTGCTGATTTACTTGTTTCAGTTGTTGGTTTCAATTTTTTAAAAAAAATAAAAAATACTTCATTTAGACCTTAGGGTCTGGTTGTTGGAAGCGCTTGGGCTGGCCTGTGGCAGTTCTGCTCCCGGCATACGGGACTGGTGGTGTCTCGCCGTGTCTCCTTGCATCCCGGGCAGAGGGGTGTGGTCCTTACTGGTAGGTGCGGTTATGCCATTTTGAGATGCTTTTTGCCTCGTTGTCCTCGACTGGCGGCTTGATCGATCTGTGAACTCTTTGTGAGTCCTACATAATTCTTGATTGAAATGACATATATAGAGGTGGTTAGTCTCACTATCTTCGCCTCTCGGAGCTTTTCTGCTCGAATTGCATGGCTCAACTTTTAGCTGTTGCTGCTAGGGTTCTGGCGTCCCTTTTTTCTTGGGGTTAAGGACTGGGATGACCTCTGTCCTCGGTGTCTAGTCCCGGTGAATTTAGTGTTGTGTGTTTTCATCGCAGTGTCTTCCTTGACGAGATAGTCGGTCAGCGCTGACTCAGGGAGTCTTGCTGTGGGATTCCGACTTGTAGCATCTGGGTTCTTCTCTTTTAGATCTCAGTGTGAGTCTGAGGGGATTTGAGGGCTTTGATGGCCTGGTTCCTACTTTCTCTTCTTGTCCCTGTTGTTTTCCTTGAAAATCGGGGTTTGGATGGATGAATTTCCTTGTCTCTCCTTTTGGGGAGTTTGGACATTTCCGGTTTGTTACCCTGTTGTGAGCGTGGGCTTCGGGGTTTGTATCTAAGAGTCCTTTGCCCTATTGTCTTCATTGTTTCCTGGTTTCGTTTTAGACCTGTTGAGTGCTTCTACTATGGCCAATTGGTTAGTATGTGGGACATTTTCCCCTTCTGCAGTTTGCTGCTGTCTGTGTTAGGGGCTTCGAGAGAGTGTCTCTGAGGTCTTACACAGTAGGTCTGTTTTGTTATCCCCCTATGGCTTGTGTCGGTCCCTTATGACGGAGGGCGCCCTTTGGGCATTTAGTGTCTGGGTAATAATCTGTGGATGATTTGGGGGTTCTGGGGACGTGTACTTCCTGTCTCATATCTTTGGCTGGGGGTCTCTTTGCTCTCTGTGCGAGTAATTCTACCCGGTGGTCCTTGGGTTTTCAGAGATGGGTTTGCCTGTTGGGATTTTTTATTCCCCATTTGCTGGATGTTATATGTCAGAGTTCTGGTTGCCTTTTTTTTCTTAGGCGACTGGTTATTTTCCTCCCCCTTTTTTTGTGCGGTGTTTCCGGTTTGATGACCATTGCAGCCTGTTGACCCGGATTTTTGCCGGAAAGGTGGAAGGTATGCAATTGAAACCGGTTACTGCTATCTGCTCATTGGTTGCTATTTAGCTTGACTGCTGATTAGCTGTTTTGGTACCAGTTGGTGTGTTCCTCAACCCTCTGGGGGATTTGGATCTTTGGGATCCTTATGTTGGCAGAAATTTGATCGGTGATGATGATATGCTGCTCTTTGGCCTGTAGTGGTATTGCATTGGTCTGTGCTGTCTTGGTTGCACAAGAGCGACATGTTACTATTTCTTTTAGAGAGGGGCTCTGCCTTCTCTGTTTGCACCACTATCTTCTCCTTTATTCCCGGCATCTATTTCATTGATTTTTTTTCCATCTATGGAATTGATCCTTGCTTGTGTGGCACCCTCAGTCTCCTGCGGGCTGGGGTGTGGGACTGGGTTTTTCTTTTTTTGGTGTTAATCTGGTTCGCCGGTAAAGGTTTTTTCTCTTGGTGACCGGGTTTTTCATGGAATTGCTGTTGGTCCCTGCTGGTCCTTGAGATTTGTTTGTTCTCTTCGGGTCATTTTCTGGTATTCTGATGATGTCTCCATCTTTGGGACATGGATTAGAGTATGCTTGTCGAACTGAGTCGGGTTGTCTTCTGGATGACCTGGGGTTTTCCTCTCTCTGTTAGGTTTGTTGCTGTTTGAGGGGCTGCAGCTGAGATGTTGCCTCTGAGAGATGGTGTCCTCTGGGTCAGTGATCTCGGCTGTGTCTATTTGTGGTAACTATCCAGGTTCTATGGACTGTTGGTAGCTTTGCGTCAATGGAGCTGTTTTTTTTGTTTTTTTCAAATAGTTATTGTTCCCTGTTTTTGGACGAAACAGGGCTTTCTTTTGTAAGGTGTATCCAGTCCACGGGTTCATCCATTACTTGTGGGATATTCTCCTTCCCAACAGGAAGCTGCAAGAGGACACCCACAGCAGAGCTGTCTATATAGCTTCTCCCCTAACTGCCACCCCCAGTCATTCTCTTGCAGCTCTCGACAAGATAGGAAGTATCAAGAGATATGTGGTGACTTAGTGTAGTTTTACCTTCAATCAAAAGTTTATTTTTAAACGGTACCGGCGTTGTACTGTTTTACTCTCAGGCATAATTTAGAAGAAGAATCTGCCTGGAGGTTGATGATCTTAGCGGTTTGTAACTAAGGTCCATTGCTTTTCTCACGCATAACTGAAGAGTATGGGAAAGACTTCAGTTGGGGGAACGGTTTGCAGAGTACCTGCTTTGAGGTATTTTCAGTATATATATTTCTAGAGAGATAAGTTCTAGAAAATGCTGACAGAGCCTTGTATAATTGAGGTAAGCCTGATGCAGTGATTTAACGACTGGGATCATGCTTACAAAAAAGGGTAATATTCATGTTAATACTCATATTTCTTAGTGACAAAACGTTTACATGTTATATAGAAAAAACGTTTTTTTTTCTCTGAGGGTGATAAATCGTTTTTTTGGGGCCTAGTTTCCACATGGCTAGTCAGATACTCCTAGGAGTATTTTCTTAAGGCCCTCTGACATCGAGTGCATGGTGAGAGGGGCCTATTTTTGTGCTCTAGATGCACAGTTCATATTCAGACTGAGACATCCAGCTTCCCTAAAGGAGTCCTCTGGCATCTGAGGACCACTATAGAGGGCTTATTCCTTTCCTAAATCGTATTTGAGGGCAGGTAGGAGCCACAGCAGAGCTGTGGCAAGCTGTTTAACTGTTTATTAACGGTTTTTTAAATTTTTTCAAATCCGTTTTGGGGCCTAAAGGGTTAATCATCCATTTGCAAGTGGGGTGCAATGCTGCTTTAGTCCCTTATACACACTGTAAAAATTTCGAAGAGTTTACTACTTTTTTTTTTTTTTAATTTTCAAAAGAGCTTTATTTTGATAAACAATGCATACACGGCATAAAATAATTGTGCACATAGTACATCGAAACTGTTACAGTAAAATGCTTTGTCACAATAGTCCGTTGTACAAACTGTATAAAGGTGTGAGGGATGCTTATAAATATTCATTTCAACATTTGAAGACACCTTTCAAGTTTAGTGTATGTCCCAATTGATCCCAAGTTTCTTACTATGTAGACCACTCTTGGGTCTGTAACAGATACTCATGTGAACAATATTGGGAATATATGGTAATGGGGGGGAGAACTAGGGGTAAGGGAAACAAACAATTTAAATATACAATTTTTAGGATAAAAATCTGTGAGAAACAGAGAGTGATCATCCATCTGGGGTCAGGTAAACATACACAGCGTGAACTGGATATACATAGCGTGCAGCAAGAGCATTACATTAGCGGTTGTAAACATAAGACATTTAATGTATCCCGCAAGTCGCAGTTTATGCATATCAGGTTACTCTCTTCACTACAGTGTATTTCTCAGGAAACCCAAATTAGTTATACAGACCTCGCATGGGCCTATGATCATATTCATATATAAATCATATAAGGTGCATATGTGTACAAAGTTTGACTCAATAGGGGGATCAGAGGAAGAGAGAGAAGAGCGAGGGGTCTAATAGGTCCAATTAAAGTGGTTCACTCCCAACTTCGGCTGAGACTGATCGCCCACAGCCTATATTTGACTGTAAGACTGAGCAACTGAAAGATGGCAGTTAGTGTTTAATGTGAACTAGTTTGAGGGTATACACACAGAGCACAAGTCACAATACTGGGTATACTAGAGGGTATATTATTCTATTTAGGGCTATAAAACAGGGCAGTGGTAAGCATCCTCAGGGTATTTACGCTGCCATCAACATAGTTCATCTAACTACATGTTAATATCACTGTCAGGCTGTTAGGCAAATACTTACATATAGGTATTTAAGTCTATGGGGCCCTTATCTGCACCAATCTAAGCGTGTTAAAACAAGCCAATATACCAAGCTGATCATGTTTTTAAACCAACATTACTGTGCATTGTATAAAGCTTGCAAAGACGTTGTTTACAATTATAACAGACATACAAACAGAGTTAAACTAAGAACAGTGTTGAACTTTGAACTCATCTCTTAAATTAACATATGTAGCCTTTAACAACATATTTTGATCACCTCGCCAAAAAAATTATTCTGACCGGTGGTTGCCCTAATCAGCCACTGTGCCAGGTGGCCGAGGCACATTCACCTACAGTTACAGTTAACCCCCTGTGTCCAGCTGGCCATAATAGACGATAGTGGTATGTGCATACATGGGGCAATTGCCAAGCCAGCACGGCCAGAGTACAGAAATATATCTCCTGATAGTGTTTTGTGTGGCTTTTAAAGTTGAAGGACCTGCAAAACTGAGTAATGTCTCTGGTACCTTAATTATTGTTCCGGATGCCTCAGGAGAGTAAGCCGACAAATAGCCGTGATCTATCAGGGATGATGGTATGTCTCTTGGTGATCCAATCCTGGGTGCTGCCTCCGAAATCCCCACATTGGTGAGATCTGACACGGTCTTTGCTTTATGTTGAGACCGCAGTGCTGTGCCCTTTTTTGCTGATATCTGCGTTGCGGCACTGACGATCCAACTTTGAGGTTCCTGAGGATCTGTAATCTTTAGGGGTATTTCCAGATGGTGAGGCACCTCCTCGTGTTGCGCTTTGTAATTCTTACTTGGAGTGGAGGTCTGCCTGTGTAGGAGCTGCGTTGTAATCCTGAGTGCTCCGCGAGGTGAGTCTGCTATCTGTGCGTGCCCCGCTCCAGAAGACTCATGTGTAGCAGTAGAAGGGTCAGCTGTGACAGAGCCTGTCTGAGTATTCCCCGGTAAGGGAGCACTAGTCGATATCTTGCTCTCCTGTTCAGCCTCCAGGTGCTGCATTAAGAATTCATATGGAGCCCTCTCGATCAGTTTTAACATGCGCGCTGTAAATCTTGCCATAAGGTCCTCATGGCGTAGCTGATTGTGCACCTCCGCCATTTTGGATATCCTCTGCTTGTTGTATAAGCAAGATTTCACTTTTTCCCAGCTGATAAAGGTGCTAAATTTCAGCCCTCTGTTCTGTTAGAGCTGTATGTTGGTGAAGAATTGGTAAGTCGGAGTTATCCGACAGCACCAATGACCCGTTTCTTCCCGGGGGGGGGTGGATACCTATCAATGGGCCGCTGCCCTAGGCCATAAGATTCCGAGCTGAGTCACCAAAGTCATGTACACAGCAAGAGGGGCACATCTGCCCAAGTCGTGATTTCTTTATAATAGGTAGTTGTACTCTTGCTGTTTGAACACAATAATCAGCGGATTAGTGTTGATTCTGCTGGAGCCCTCAGAAGTTGCGTCCTATCCAGGACACTGCACGGACACGCCCCCGAGTTTACTACTTTTTAACACTGTTTTGCAGTTTATGTGATAGTTTTGTTCTCTTAAAGGCACAGTACCGTTTTTATTTAATTGCTGTTTCACATTTATTAAAGTGTTTTACAAGCTTGCTGGTCTCATTACTAGTCTGTTAAACATGTCTGACATAGAGGAAACTCCTTGTTCAATATGTTTAGAAGCCATTGTGGAACCCCCTCTTAGAATGTGTACCAAATGTACTGAAATTTCTATAAATTATAAAGACCATATTATGGCATTTAAAGATTTATCGCCAGAGGTTTCTCAGACTGACAAAAGGGAGGTTATGCCATCTAGCTCTCCCCACGTGTCAGAACCTATGACTTCCACTCAAGTGACGCCAAGTACATCTAGCGCGTCCAATGCGTTTGCCTTACAAGACATGGCGGCAGTTATGAATAATACCCTCACAGAGGTATTGTCCAAACTGCCAGGGTTACAAGGAAAGTGAGACGGCTCTGGGGCTAGAACAAATATAGAGCTTTCTGACGCTTTAGTAGCTATGTCCGATATACCCTCAAAATGCACCGAAGCCGTGGCAAGGGAGTTGCTCTCTGAGGATGAGATTTCAGATTCAGGGAAGACGTTACTTCAGTCCGATTCTGAAATGACAGCCTTTAAATTTAAGCTTGAACACCTCCGCTTATTGCTCAGGGAGGTTTTAGCGACTCTGGATGACTGTGACCCTATTGTAGTTCCAGAGAAATTGTGTAAAATGGACAAATACTTTGCAGTGCCTGTTTACACTGATGTTTTTCCAGTCCCTAAGAGGTTTTCGGAAATTATTACTAAGGAATAGGATAGACCAGGTGTACCATTCTCTCCCCCTCCTGCTTTCAAAAAGATGTTTCACATAGATGCCGCCATACGGGACTCGTGGCAGACGGTCCCTAAGGTGGAGGGAGCAGTCTCTACCCTAGCTAAGCGTACAACTATCCCCGTCGAGGACAGTTCTTAGTTCCTATCGATAAAAAATTGGAGGGTCTCCTTAAGAAAATGTTTATCCATCAAGGTTTTATTCTCCAGCCTCTTGCATTAATTGCCCCAGTTACTGCTGCAGCGGCTTTTTGGTTTGAGTCTCTTGAGGAGGCTCTACAGGTGGAGACCCCGTTAGATGATATTTTAGACAGGATTAAAGCTCTCAAGTTAGCCAATTCCTTTATTTCTGACGCCGTTTTTCATCTAACCAAACTAGCGGCTAAGAATTCAGGTTTTGCCATTCTGGCGCGCAGGGCTCTATGGCTTAAGTCCTGGTCAGCAGACATTACTTCAAAGTCTAAGCTTCTTAACACCCCCTTCAAAGGACAGACCCTATTCGGGCCAGGCCTGAAGGAGATCATTTCTGATATTACTGGAGGAAAAGGTCATGCCCTTCCTCAGGATAGGTCCAATAAATTAAGGACCAAACAGAATAATTTTCGTTCATTTCGAAACTTCAAAAGTGGCGCAGCTTCAGCATCCTCTAATGCGAAACAAGAGGGAAATTTCGCCCAGTCCAAACCAGTCTGGAGACCGAACCAGGCTTGGAACAAGGGGAAGCAGGCCAAAAAACCTGCTGCCGCCTCTAAGACAGCATGAAGGAGTAAGCCCGATCCGGGACCGGATCTAGTAGGGGGCAGACTTTCTCTCTTCGCCCAGGCTTGGGCAAGAGACGTCCAGGATCCCTGGGCATTAGAGTTTTTTTCCCAGGGATATCTTCTGGACTTCAAAGCTTCATCTCCAAAAGGAAGATTTCATCTCTCACAATTATCTGTAAACCAGATAAAGAGAGAGGCATTCTTACGTTGTGTTAAAGACCTACTGGTTATGGGAGTGATCCACCCAGTTCCAAGGGAGGAACAGGGGCAGGGCTTCTATTCAAATCTGTTTATAGTTCCCAAAAAAGAGGGAACTTTCAGACCAATCTTGGATCTCAAGATCCTAAACAAATTTCTCAGAGTCCCATCCTTCAAGATGGAGACTATCCGAACCATTCTCCTATGATCCAGGAGGGTCAATTTATGACTACTGTGGACTTAAAGGATGCTTATCTCCACATTCCGATTCACAGAAATAATCATCAGTTCCTCAGGTTCGCCTTCCTAGACAGGCATTACCAGTTTGTTGCTCTTCCCTTTGGGCTAGCCACGGCACCAAGAATCTTTACAAAGGTTCTAGGGTCCCTACTGGCGGTTCTAAGGCCATGAGGCATAGCGGTGGCTCCTTACTTAGATGACATTCTGATATAGGCATCGACTTTTCAAATCGCCAAGTCCCATATGGACATTGTTCTGGCCTTTCTGAGGTCTCACGGGTGGAAGGTGAACGAAGAAAAGAGTTCTCTCTCCCCTCTCACAATAGTTTCCTTCCTAGGAACACTGATAGATTCAGTAGAAATGAAAATTTTTCTGACAGAGCTCAGGTTATCAAAGCTTCTAACTTTCTGCCGTGCTCTTCATTCCACTTTTCGGCCGTCAGTGGCTCAGTGTATGGAAGTAATCGGCCTAATGGTAGCGGCAATGGACATAGTTCCGTTTGCCTGCCTACATCTCAGACCACTGCAACTTTGCATGCTCAATCAGTGGAATGGGGACTACACAGATTTGTCCCCTCTGCTAAATCTGGATCAAGAGACCAGGGATTCTCTTCTCTGGTGGTTATCTCGGGTCCATCTGTCCAGGGGAATGAGTTTCCGCAGGCCAGAGTGGACTATATTGTTGACCGATGCCAGCCTTCTGGGCTGGGAGCGCAGTCTGGAACTCCCTGAAGGCTCAGGGTTCGTGGACTCTGGAGGAAGCCCTCCTTCCGATTAAATATTCTGGAGCTGAAAGCGATATTCAATGCTCTTCAGGCTTGGCCTCAACTAGCTGCGGTCAGGTTAATCAGATTTCAGTCGGACAATATCACAACTGTAGCCTATATCAACCATCAGGGGAGAACAAGAAGCCCCCTGGCAATGTTGGAGGTTTCAAAGATAATTATATGGGCAGAGGTTCACTCTTGCCATCTCTCAGCTATCCATATACCAGGTGTAGAGAACTGGGAGGCGGATTTTCTAAGTTGGCAGACTTTTCATCCGGGGGAGTGGGAGCTCCATCCGGAGGTATTTGCCCAGCTGATCCAACTATGGGGCAAACCAGAACTGGATCTGATGGTGTCTCGTCAGAACGCCAAGCTTCCTTGTTACGGGTCCAGGTCAAGGGATCCCCAGGCAGCGCTGATAGATGCTCTAGCAGTGCCCTGGTCCTTCAGCCTGGCTTATGTGTTCCCACCATTTCCTCTCCTCCCTCGTCTGATTGCCAAGATCAAGCAGGAGAGAGCTTTAGTGATTTTGATAGCACCTGCGTGGCCACGCAGGACTTGGTATGCAGATCTGGTGGACATGTCATCCTTTCGCTGAGGCAGGACCTTCTACTCCAAGGCCCTTTCAAACATACAAATCTAATTTCTCTGCGGCTGACTGCTTGGAGATTGACGCTTGATTTTATCAAAACGTGGTTTCTCCGAGTCGGTCATTGATACCTTGATTCAGGCTCGAAAGCCTGTCACCAGGAAAATCTATCATAAGATATGGTGTAAATATCTTCATTGGTGTGAATCCAAGGGTTACTCATGGAGTAAGATCAGGATTCCTAGTATATTATCCTTTCTCCAAGAAGGATTGGAGAAGGCATTGTCAGCTAGTTCCTTAAAGGGACAGATTTCTGCTCTGTCTATTCTTCTGCACAAGCGTCTGGTAGATGTTCCAGACGTTCAGGCGTTTTGTCAGGCTTTAGTTAGGATCAAGTCTGTGTTTAAACCTTTTGCTCCGCCATGGAGTTTAAATTTAGTTCTTAAAGTTCTTCAAGGGGTTCCGTTTGAACCTCTGCATTCCATAGATATCAAGCTTTTATCTTAGAAAGTTCTGTTTTTGGTAGCTATCTCTTCGGCTCGAAGAGTTTCAGAGTTATCTGCCTTACAGTGTGATTCCCCTCATCTGATCTTCCATGCAGATAAGGTAGTTTTGCGTACCAAACCTGGGTTTCTTCCTAAGGTGGTATCTAATAAGAATATCAATCAGGAGATTGTTGTTCCGTCACTGTGTTCTAATCCTTCTTCAAAGAAGGAACGTCTATTACACAATCTTGACGTGGTTCGTGCTTTAAAGTTTTATTTACAAGCTACTAAAGATTTTCGTCAAACATCTGCATTGTTTGTTGTCTACTCTGGACAGAGGAGAGGCCAAAAGGCTTCGGCATCTTCTCTTTCCTTTTGGCTGAGAAGCATAATCCGTTTAGCTTATGAGACTGCTGGCCAGCAGCCTCCTGAAAGAATTACAGCTCATTCCACTAGAGCGGTAGCTTCCACATGGGCTTTTAAAAATGAGGCTTCTGTTGAACAGATTTGTAAGGCGGCTACTTGGTCTTCGCTTCATACTTTTTCTAAATTCTACAAATTTGATACTTTTGCTTCCTCGGAGGCTATTTTTGGGACAAAGGTCTTGCAGGCAGTGGTGCCTTCCGTTTAAGTTCCTGCCTTGTCCCTCCCTTCATTCGTGTCCTAAAGCTTTGGTATTGGTATCCCACAAGTAATGGATGAACCCGTGGACTGGATACACCTTACAAGAGAAAACAAAATTCATGCTTACCTGATAAATTTTTCTCTTGTGGTGTATCCAGTCCACGGCCCGCCCTGTCACTTTTAAGGCAGGTGTTTTTTATTTTTAAACTACAGTCACCACTGCACCCTATAGTTTCTCATTTTCTCCTGTTAAGTGTGGTCAGTCCACGGGTCATCATTACTTCTGGGATATTAACTCCTCCCCAACAGGAAGTGCAAGAGGATTCACCCAGCAGAGCTGCTATATAGCTCCTCCCCTCTACGTCACACCCAGTCATTCTCTTGCACCCAACTAATAGATAGGATGTGTGAGAGGACTGTGGTGATTATACTTAGTTTTATACCTTCAATCAAAAGTTTGTTATTTTATAACAGCACCGGAGTGTGTTGTTCCTTCTCTGGTAGAATTTGAAGAAGAATCTACCTGAGTTTTTTGTATGATTTTAGCCGGCGTAGTTAAGATCATATTGCTGTTCTCGGCCATCTGAGGAGTGAGGTAAACTTCAGATCAGGGGACAGCGGGCAGGTTAATCTGCAAAGAGGTATGTAGCAGCATATTATTTTCTGACAATGGAATTGACTGAGAAAATTCTGCCATACCGATATAATGTAAACTCAGCCTTAAATGCAGTAGTAGCAACTGGTATCAGGCTGTCATGTATGTATATTTTACACTTCAGTATTCTGGGGAATGGCACTTCACTGGGATAATACTGTATGCATAAGACTTTAGCCTAATTTGCAGTGACTAGCAACAGGCTTTCTAATGACATTTCATTTTTTTGATGTTAAACGTTTTTGCTGGCATGTTAAATCGTTTAATTTTCTGAGGTACTGGGTGAAAAAATGTTTTGGGCACTGTTTTTT
Source organism: Bombina bombina (assembly GCF_027579735.1). NCBI lineage: Eukaryota > Metazoa > Chordata > Amphibia > Anura > Bombinatoridae > Bombina > Bombina bombina. The sequence goes on along the minus strand of NC_069504.1, from coordinate 238,542,236 downwards.
TCCACTTGGCAGTCGTTTTATTTAATTTAAGACAGTTTACTGATCTCCCTCACTGTTGTGTGTGAGGGGGAGGGGCCTATTTTGGCGCTTTTGCTACGCATCAAAAAATTCAGTCAGAAGTCTCTTGTCTTCCCTGCATGATCCGGTTCGTCTCTACAGAGCTCAGGGGTCTTCAAAACTTATTTTGAGGGAGGTAATCACTCACAGCAGAGCTGTGAGATTGTAGCTGACTGTGATAAAAAAACGTTTATTTCTGTACTTTTTTCTGCTATCAGGGTTAGTTATCCATTACTAATGGGGGCAATCCTTTGCTAAAATTGTGTTTTTACCGGAAAAGATTTGATGTTATAGTTTCTCAGTTTATTATTTCTCAACTGTCATAACTTTTTTCTGTGCTTCTTAAAGGCACAGTACGTTTTCATATTATTTGTAAATTACTTTCAAAAGTATTTCCAAGTTGCTAGTTTATTTGCTAGTGTGTTAAACATGTCTGATTCAGAGGAATATCTCTGTGCTATATGTGCTAAAGCCAAAGTGGAGCCCAATAGAAATTTATGTACTAATTGCATTGATGCTACTTTAAATAAAAGTCAATCTGTACAAATTGAACATATTTCACCAAACAACGAGGGGAGAGTTATGCCGACTAACTCGCCTCACGTGTCAGTACCTGCATCTCCCGCTCGGGAGGTGCGTGATATTGTGGCGCCGAGTACATCAGGGCGGCCATTACAAATCACATTACAGGATATGGCTAATGTTATGACTGAAGTTTTGGCTAAATTACCAGAACTAAGAGGTAAGCGTGATCACTCTGGGGTAAGAACAGAGTGCGCTGTTGATAATAGGGCCATGTCTGATACTGCGTCACAGTATGCTGAACATGAGGACGGAGAGCTTCAATCAGCAGGTGACGGTTCTGATCCCAATAGAATGGATTCAGACATTTCTAATTTTAAGTTTAAACTCGAAAACCTCCGTGTACTGTTAGGGGAGGTATTAGCAGCTCTAAATGATTGTAACACCGTTGCAATCCCAGAGAAATTATGTAGGCTGGATAGATACTATGCGGTACCGGCGAGTACTGACGTATTTCCTATACCTAAGAGGCTTACAGAGATAATTACTAAGGAGTGGGATAGGCCCGGTGTACCCTTTTCCCCCCCTCCTGTGTTTAGAAAAATGTTTCCAATAGACGCCACCACACGGGACTTATGGCAGACGGTCCCTAAGGTGGAGGGAGCGGTTTCTACTCTGGCTAAGCGTACCACTATCCCGGTGGAGGATAGCTGTGCCTTTTCAGATCCAATGGATAAAAAATTAGAGGGTTACCTTAAGAAAATGTTTGTTCAACAAGGTTTTATATTGCAACCCCTTGCATGTATTGCGTCTGTCACGGCCGCGGCCACTTTTTGGTCCGAGTCCCTGGAAGAGACTCTTGATTCAATAACTATAGATGAGATTTCAAACAAGCTTAAGACACTTAAGCTAGCTAATTCATTTATTTCGGATGCCGTAGTACATTTAACTAAACTTACGGCTAAGAATTCCGGATTCGCCATTCAGGCACGCAGAGCACTGTGGCTAAAATCCTGGTCAGCTGACGTTACTTCTAAATTACTTAACATACCTTTCAAAGGGCAGACCTTATTCGGGCCCGGGTTGAAAGAAATTATCGCTGACATTACAGGAGGTAAAGGCCATGCCCTGCCTCAAGACAGAGCCAAACCTAAGGCTAGACAGTATAATTTTCGTTCCTTTCGTAATTTCAAAGCAGGAGCAGCATCAACTTCCTCTGCACCAAAACAGGAAGGAGCTGTTGCTCGCTACAGACAAGGCTGGAAACCTAACCAGTCCTGGAACAAGGGCAAGCAGGCCAGGAAACCTGCTGCTGCCCCTAAGACAGCATGAATTGAGGGCCCCCGATCCGGGAACGGATCTAGTGGGGGGCAGACTTTCTCTCTTCGCCCAGGCTTGGGCAAGAGATGTCCAGGATCCCTGGGCGTTAGAGATCATATCTCAGGGATATCTTCTGGACTTCAAATTCTCTCCCCCAAAAGGGAGATTTCATCTGTCAAGGTTGTCAACAAGCCAGATAAAGAAAGAGGCGTTTCTACGCTGTGTACAAGATCTTTTACTAATGGGAGTAATCCATCCGGTTCCGCGGTCAGAACAAGGACAAGGGTTTTACTCAAATCTGTTTGTGGTTCCCAAAAAAGAGGGAACTTTCAGACCAATCTTGGATTTAAAGATCCTAAACAAATTCCTAAGAGTTCCATCGTTCAAAATGGAAACTATTCGGACAATCTTACCCATGATCCAAAAGGGTCAGTACATGACCACAGTGGATTTAAAGGATGCTTACCTTCACATACCGATTCACAAAGATCATTACCGGTATCTAAGGTTTGCCTTCCTAGACAGGCATTACCAGTTTGTAGCTCTTCCATTCGGATTGGCTACGGCTCCAAGAATCTTCACAAAGGTTCTGGGTGCTCTTCTGGCGGTACTAAGACCGCGAGGAATTTCGGTAGCTCCGTACCTAGACGACATTCTGATACAAGCTTCAAGCTTTCAAACTGCCAAGTCTCATACAGAGTTAGTACTGGCATTTCTAAGGTCGCATGGATGGAAGGTGAACGAAAAGAAGAGTTCTCTCTTTCCACTCACAAGAGTTCCCTTCTTGGGGACTCTTATAGATTCTGTAGAAATGAAGATTTACCTGACAGAAGACAGGTTAACAAAGCTTCAAAATGCATGCCGTGTCCTTCATTCCATTCAACACCCGTCAGTAGCTCAATGCATGGAGGTGATCGGCTTAATGGTAGCGGCAATGGACATAGTACCCTTTGCACGCCTACATCTCAGACCGCTGCAATTGTGCATGCTAAGTCAGTGGAATGGGGATTACTCAGACTTGTCCCCTACTCTGAATCTGGATCAAGAGACCAGAAATTCTCTTCTATGGTGGCTTTCTCGGCCACATCTGTCCAGGGGGATGCCATTCAGCAGGCCAGACTGGACAATTGTAACAACAGACGCCAGCCTACTAGGTTGGGGCGCTGTCTGGAATTCTCTGAAGGCTCAGGGCCAATGGAATCAGGAGGAGAGTCTCCTGCCAATAAACATTCTGGAATTGAGAGCAGTTCTCAATGCCCTTCTGGCTTGGCCCCAGTTAACAACTCGGGGGTTCATCAGGTTTCAGTCGGACAACATCACGACTGTAGCTTACATCAACCATCAGGGAGGGACAAGAAGCTCCCTAGCAATGATGGAAGTATCAAAGATAATTCGCTGGGCAGAGTCTCACTCTTGCCACCTGTCAGCAATCCACATCCCGGGAGTGGAGAACTGGGAGGCGGATTTCCTAAGTCGTCAGACTTTTCATCCGGGGGAGTGGGAACTTCACCCGGAGGTTTTTGCCCAAATTCTTCGACGTTGGGGCAAACCAGAGATAGATCTCATGGCGTCTCGACAGAACGCCAAGCTTCCTCGTTACGGGTCCAGATCCAGGGATCCGGGAGCGGTTCTGATAGATGCTTTGACAGCACCTTGGACCTTCGGGATGGCTTATGTGTTTCCACCCTTCCCGATGCTTCCTCGATTGATTGCCAGAATCAAACAGGAGAGAGCATCAGTGATTCTAATGGCGCCTGCATGGCCACGCAGGACTTGGTATGCAGATCTAGTGGACATGTCATCCTGTCCACCTTGGTCTCTGCCTCTGAGACAGGACCTTCTGATCCGGGGTCCCTTCAAACATCAAAATCTAATTTCTCTGAAGCTGACTGCTTGGAAATTGAACGCTTGATTTTATCAAAACGTGGGTTTTCTGAGTCAGTAATTGATACCTTAATACAGGCTAGGAAGCCTGTTACCAGAAAGATTTACCATAAAATATGGCGTAAATACTTATATTGGTGCGAATCCAAGAGTTACTCATGGAGTAAGGTTAGGATTCCTAGGATATTGTCTTTTCTACAAGAAGGTTTAGAAAAGGGGTTATCCGCTAGTTCCTTAAAGGGACAGATTTCAGCTCTGTCCATTCTTTTACACAAACGTCTGTCAGAGGTTCCGGACGTTCAAGCTTTTTGTCAGGCTTTAGCTAGGATCAAGCCTGTGTTTAAAACTGTTGCTCCACCATGGAGTTTGAACTTAGTTCTTAATGTTTTACAGGGTGTTCCGTTTGAACCCCTTCATTCCATTGATATCAAGCTGTTATCTTGGAAAGTTCTATTTTTAATGGCTATTTCCTCGGCTCGAAGAGTCTCTGAGTTATCTGCCTTACATTGTGATTCTCCTTATCTGATTTTTCATTCAGACAAGGTAGTTCTGCGTACTAAACCTGGGTTCTTACCTAAGGTGGTCACTAACAGGAATATCAATCAAGAGATTATTGTTCCATCTTTGTGTCCTAATCCTTCTTCGAAGAAGGAACGTCTTCTACACAATCTAGATGTAGTCCGTGCCCTGAAATTTTATCTACAGGCAACTAAGGATTTTCGACAAACGTCTTCCCTGTTTGTCGTTTATTCTGGTCAGAGGAGAGGTCAAAAAGCTTTGGCTACCTCTCTCTCTTTTTGGCTTCGTAGCATAATAAGTTTAGCCTATGAGACTGCTGGACAGCAGCCTCCTGAAAGAATTACAGCTCATTCTACTAGAGCTGTGGCTTCCACATGGGCCTTTAAGAATGAGGCTTCTGTTGAACAGATTTGCAAGGCTGCAACTTGGTCTTCTCTTCATACTTTTTCCAAATTTTACAAATTTGACACTTTTGCTTCTTCGGAGGCTGTTTTTGGGAGAAAGGTTCTTCAGGCAGTGGTTCCTTCCGTATAAAGAGCCTGCCTGTCCCTCCCGTCATCCGTGTACTTTAGCTTTGGTATTGGTATCCCAGAAGTAATGATGACCCGTGGACTGACCACACTTAACAGGAGAAAAAAAATTTTTTGCTTACCTTATAATTTCCTTTCTCCTGTTGTGTGGTCTGCCCACGGCCCGCCCTGTTTTTTATGGCAGGTCAAACATTTTTAAATTATACTCCAGTCACCACTGCACCCTTTGGCTTCTCCTTTCTCGTTGGTTCTCGGTCGAATGACTGGGTGTGACGTAGAGGGGAGGAGCTATATAGCAGCTCTGCTGGGTGAATCCTCTTGCACTTCCTGTTGGGGAGGAGTTAATATCCCAGAAGTAATGATGACCCGTGGACTGACCACACTACAGGAGAAAGGAATTTATCAGGTAAGCATAAATTTTGTTTTTTCTTGCTTGTCTTCGGTCGAATGACTGGGGGTGGCAGTTAGGGGAGGAGCTATATAGACAGCTCTGCTGTTGGTGTCCTCTTGCAGCTTCCTGTTGGGAAGGAGAATATCCCACAAGTAATGGATGAACCCGTGGACTGGATACACCACAAGAGAGAGAAATTTATCAGGTAAGCATAAATTTTGTTTTTGCTTTGGGAATGTGTGTTTTAGGTGGTGCCTTCATGTGGTTCGCCTCTTACCCTCCCGTTTTGACATTCTGTGTCCTCTTTGGCTTGGGTATAAATTTCCCATAAGTAATGAATGCGGCTGTGGACTCTTTCCCATTAGGAAGAAAAACAAACATAAATTATGCTTACCTGATCATTTTATTTTCTTCCGTGGGAAAGAGTCCACAATCCCCCCCCCCCCCCCCCCCCCCCCACGTTTTTGAGGCGGCGTTTTTTATCTTCTTTTTTTCACCTTATGCTTCTTCCACTGTTCCTTGTTCCTCGGCTGAATGACTGGGGGATAGGGCAAGTGGGAGGAGTATTTAAGTATTTAAGCCTTTGACCGGTGGCCAGGTTCTTATATATTCCCATAAGTAATGAATGCGGCTGTGGACTCTTTCCCAAGGAAGAAAAGAAAATTATCAGGTAAGCATAATTTTATATTTTTTATTGTTATTGCCACTTGTTTTTACCTTCTTTGTTTGTTTATACCTTAAAGGGACATGAAAAACAAAATGATTTATTTATTTCTTGATTCAGATAGAGAATGTAGTTTTAAACAACTTTCCAATTTATTTATCATCTTATTTGCTTTATTTTCTTGGTATACTTGTTTGAAGCAGCAGCAATGCTTTACTGGGATGTAGTTAATGCATTGGGTGAGCCAATAACATGAGGCATTTCTGTGCAGGAACCAATCAGTAGCTCCTCAGTCTACCTAGGTATCCTTTTCAACAAAGAATATAGAGAGAACAATAAAATTAGATAATATACGTAAATTGGAAAGTTGTTTAAAATCACATGCTCTATATGAATCATTTAATAAATTGTGGGGTTTATGCCCCTTTAATTTAAAGTCAAGTTTAATGGAAAATAAAATTATATATTCACCAGTTTTTCAAGACTTTTGGGCCTGATGATCTTCTAATCCAGTACCCAGCAAAACAAATTTAACAGCTCTCAGGCTAAAGTGTGGTTTCCTACAATTCTTTGAGGGACCCCGCAATACTGAAGACTTTCACAGATAATGTTGTGTCCATACTATGTACAAGGAAACTTCACTCTCATTCATGTATGGATACAATTAAGTTTTTGTATTTCTCCTTTTATTTTTTCTTTTAGGGAGAGTCACCACTTGATCTTGCAAAACAGAGAAAAAATGTTTGGATGATTAACCACCTGCAGGAGGCGCGACAAGCTAAAGGCTATGACAATCCCTCCTTCCTTAAAAAACTGAAAGCAGACAAGGTGATCATGTTTGTTCTTGAACTGTACCTCTTACTGGAAGGTCACCCTGAACCATGAATATACTTTTCTTTCATGTAATTGGCAAGAGTCCATGAGCTAGTGACGTATGGGATATACAATCCTACCAGGAGGGGCAAAGTTTCCCAAACCTCAAAATGCCTATAAATACACCCCTCACCACACCCACAATTCAGTTTTACAAACTTTGCCTCCTATGGAGGTGGTGAAGTAAGTTTGTGCTAAGATTTCTATGTTGATATGCGCTTCTCAGCATTGTTGAAGCCCGATTCCTCTCAGTGTACAGCGAATGTCAGAGGGACGTGAAGGGAGTATCACTTATTGAATACAATGATTTCCCTAACAGGGGTCTATTTAATAGGTTCTCTGTTATCGGTCGTAGAGATTCATCTCCTACCTCCCTTTTCAGATCGACGATATACTCTCATGTACCATTACCTCTACTGATAACTGTTTCAGTACTGGTTTGTCTATCTGCTATATGTGTATGGGTGTCTTTGGGTAAGTATGTTTTTTATTACTTAAGACACCTCAGCTATGGTTTGGCACTTTATGCATTTTATATAAAATTCTAAATATATGTATTGTACTTATATTTGCCATGAGTCAGGTTCATGTGTTTCATATTTGGGGAATATATACATTTTTTTAAGAATTTATTTCTTACCTGGGGTTTAGTCTTTTTTTCAATTGACTACTTCTTGCAAATTGCGGGCGGTATTAGGCCCGCGGGTGCGTCAAATGATAAACATTATTGCGTCATTCTTGGCGTGGAAAAATACGTCTGACGCAATTTCGTCATTCATTTTACTTGACGCCGAGACCTTTCACACGATTGCGTCATTTCCGGTTATTTTTGGCGCCAAAAAAGTTTGTTACGTTGTGCGTCATACTTGGCGCCAAACTTTTTCATTATTTATATACCCCATTGATGTTTGCCTATTGCCTTTTCTCTATCAGAGGGCTATGCTATTTGCATTTTCTCCAACATTGGTGTGTCCGGTCCACGGCGTCATCCATTACTTGTGGGAAATGTTCTCCCCCACAGGAAAAGGCAAGGAGAGCACACAGCAAGAGCTGTCCATATAGCTCCCCCTATGGCTCCGCCCCCCAGTCATTCTCCTTGCCGCTCTGAACAAGTAGCATCTACCACGGGGATGGCGAGGAGTTTGTGGTGTTAGTTGTAGTTTTTTATTCTTCTATCAAGAGTTTGTTATTTTAAAATAGTGCTGGCTTGTACTATTTACTCTATAACAGAAAAGTGATGAAGATTTCTGTTTAAGAGGGCTATGATTTTAGCACAAGTAACTAAAATCCATTACTGTTACCACGCAGGACTGTTGAAACAAGAGAACTTCAGTTGGGGGTAACAGTTTGCAGACTCATCTGCTTCAGGTATGACTAGTCTCCTTCTAACAACACAGGCTAATGCTAGATGACAGTCATTTTTCCCCTCAGGGGAAACGGTAAGCCATTTTTCTTTCACCTCAGCAAAAAAGATAACAGGCTTCCCCTTTTTGTTTTTTATGCTGGTAGACACTGTTAGGGGCTAAATCGATTGGTTTTTATTACAATATTATACCATTTGAAATATTTTATAAGCTCACATACACTTGGGAACGTTTTTTATTGATCTGGCTTGTTTTAGACACCTAAATCTAGTCAGGAAGGCCCCTTCACTCTAGTGTGCCGAGGGAGGAAGCCTCATTTTGGCACTTCAGCTGTGCAGTTGAATTTCAAGGCAGTGCATGCAGATTCATGTGAGAGGGTCCTGTGGTTCAGAAAGTGACTCCAAAAGGCTTTTTTCTGTGAATGGTGGCCCCTAAGGAAGGTAAAAAGCTGCAGCAATGCTGTAAGCAGGGATTGTGGTGTATAAAAACGGTTACATCCAACAATTAGCTCCGGTTTGCTTGTTTTAAGAGCTAGAGTCTCCATATTTGCTGTGCAATACTTTCTAAGCATTAAGACACTGGGGTCCAAATTTCAGAAAAATCGGATATTGCCTTCATAGTTTTTTGAACATTCAGAAATAAATGTGTCATTTTATTATTTAGAGAGACAGTAACGTTTTTGTTTAAAATCGTTTTTATTGCATTGTTTGCCTGCCTAAATCTGTTTAACATGTCTGTTCCATCAGATAACCTATGTTCTGTGTGTATAGAGACAAATGTGGTTCCCCCTTCGAGTGTTTGTGATAATTGCGCCATAGCGTCCAAACAAAATCAGGACAGCTCTGTTATTTTTCATAATGTTGCCCAAGATGATTTATCTAATGAAGGTAGTGGGGATAGCTCTACATCCTCTCCTTCTGTGTCTACACCAGCTTTGCCCTCACAGGCGACACCTAGCGCGCCAGTGCTTATTTCTATGCAACAATTATCAGCAGTAGTGGATAATTCTATAGCAAATCTTTTATCCAAACTGCCAGTTTTTCAGAGAAAGCGTGATTGTTCAGTTTTAAATACAGATAAAAAGGATGAACAATCAGACGCTGACGATGCCTTATCTATTTTACCCTCACATCAATCGGAATTGACTGTGAGGGAAGGGCTGTCTGAGGGTGAAATTTCAGACTCAGGAAAAATTTCTCAACAGGCAGAACCTGATCTAGTGGCATTTAAGTTTAAGCTAGAACATCTCCGCGCTTTGCTTAAGGAGGTATTAGCTACTCTGGATGACTGTGATTCCATGGTAGTACCAGAGAAGTTGTGCAAATTGGACAAATTTTTAGAGGTCCCAGTGCACGACGACGCTTTTCCAATACCTAAGAGGGTAGCGAACATAGTGGAAAAGGAGTGGGAGAAGCCAGGTGTACCCTTTGCCCCACCTCCTATATTTAAGAAAATGTTTCCCATAGTAGACCCTAGAAGGGGGACGCATGGCAAACGGTCCCGAAGGTTGAGGGAGCTGTTTCAACACTAGTGAAGCGCACAACTATTCCTATAGAGGACAGCTGCGCTTTCAAAGATCCTATGGATAAAAAATTGGAAGGATTGCTTAAAAAGATTTTTGTTCAGCAAGGGTTCATCCTTCAACCAGCTACGTGTGTTATTACTGTCACTTCAGCGGCGTCCTTTTGGTTCGAAGAACTAGAAAGGTCGCTCCAGAAAGATACTTCCTATGAAGAAGTCATGGACAGAATTCACGCATTAAAGTTAGCTAATTCCTTTATATTGGATGCCGCCTTTCAAATAACGAAATTGGCGGCGAAAAACTCAGGTTTTGCTATAGTAGCGCGGAGGGCGCTTTGGCTAAAATCCTGGTCGGCAGACGTGTCGTCCAAGACTAAGTTACTGAATATTCCTTTCAAGGGTAAGACCCTTTTTGGGCCGGAATTGAAGGAAATTATTTCAGACATCACTGGGGGTAAGGGCCATGCCCTCCCACAGGATAGGCCTTTTAAGGCTAAGAACAAGTCTAATTTTCGTTCCTTTCGCAATTTCAGGAACGGACCGGCTAATAACTCCACTGCCGCTAGACAAGAAGGTAACGCGGCCCAGCCCAAACCAGCTTGGAAGTCCATGCAAGGCTGGAACAAGGGTAAACAAACCAAGAAACCTGCTGCTGCTACCAAGACAGCATGAAGGGGTAGCCCCCGATCCGGGACCGGATCTGGTAGGGGGCAGACTATCTCTCTTTGCTCAGGCTTGGGCAAGAGATGTTCTGGATCCCTGGGCACTAGAGAGAGTTTCCAAGGGATACCTGTTAGAATTCAAGGGACTTCCTCCAAAGGGAAGGTTCCATCTGTCTCGCTTATCTTCAGACCAGATAAAGAAACAGGCATTCTTACATTGTGTAAGAGACCTATCAAAGATGGGAGTGATAAACCCAGTCCCCTCCGGGGAACAAGGTCTAGGGTTTTACTCAAACCTGTTTGTGGTTCCCAAAAAAGAGGGAACTTTCAGGCCAATTCTGGATTTAAAGATATTAAACAAGTTCCATCCTTCAAGATGGAAACCATTCGGACAATCTTACCAACAATCCAGCAGGGTCAATTTTTGACTACTGTGGATCTGAAGGATGCGTATCTGCATATCCCAATCCACAAATCTCATCATCAGCTCCTGAGGTTCGCCTTTCTGGACAAACATTACCAGTTTGTGGCTCTTCCATTCGGTTTAGCCACCGCTCCCAGAATTTTCACAAAGGTGCTAGGGTCCCTTCTATCGGTCCTAAGACCGAGGGGCATCGCTGTAGCACCTTATCTAGACGACATCCTAATCCAAGCGTCGTCTCTTTCCAAAGCGAGGGCTCATACAGACATTGTGTTGGCTTTTCTCAGATCTCACGGGTGGAAAGTGAACATAGAACAAAGTTCACTGTCACCGTCCACAAGGGTTCCTTTTCTGGGAACAATAATAGATTCTGTGGAAATGAAGATCTTTCTCACAGACGTCAGAAAGACAAAGCTTCTAAAAGCTTGTCGAGTTCTTCACTCTATTCCTCAACCCTCCATAGCTCAATGCATGGAAGTAATAGGACTAATGGTCGCAGCAATGGATGTGGTTCCTTTTGCTCGAATTCATCTAAGACCATTACAGCTGTGCATGCTCAATCAGTGGAATGGGGACTATACAGACTTGTCTCCCCAAATTCAAGTAGACCAGGTAACCAGGGACTCACTTCTCTGGTGGTTGACCTAGGATCACCTGTCTCAGGGAATGAGTTTCCGCAGACCGGAGTGGGTCATCGTCACGACCGACGCCAGCCTCTTGGGGTGGGGCGCGGTCTGGGACTCTCTGAAAGCTCAGGGCCTATGGTCGCGGGAAGAGTTGCTTCTCCCGATAAACATTTTGTAACTAAGAGCTATATTCAATTCGCTCCTGGCTTGGCCTCAGCTAGCGGAAGCCAGGTTCATAAGATTTCAGTCGGACAACATAACGACTGTTGCGTACATCAATCATCAGGAGGGAACAAAGAGTTCCCTAGCGATGAAGGAAGTAACCAAGATAATCCAATGGGCAGAGAATCACTCCTGCCATCCATCTGCTATTCGCATCCCAGGAGTAGACAACTGGGGGGCGGACTATTTGAGTCGTCAGACTTTCCATCCGGGGGAGTGGGAACTCCATCCGGAGGTCTTTGCTCAGTTAACCCAATTATGGGGCATTCCAGACATGGATCTAATGGCGTCCCGTCAGAACTTCAAGATTCCTTGCTACGGGTCCAGATCCAGGGATCCCAAGGCGACTCTAGTGGATGCATTAGTGGCGCCTTGGTCGTTCAACCTAGCATATGTGTTTCCACCGTTTCCTCTCCTCCCCAGGCTCATAGCCAGGATCAAACAGGAGAAGGCCTCGGTGATTCTGATAGCTCCTGCGTGGCCACGCAGGACTTGGTATGCAGACCTGGTGAATATGTCATCGGCTCCACCATGGAAGCTACCTTTGAGACAGGACCTTCTAGTACAAGGTTCATTCGAGCATCCCAATCTAGTTTCTCTGCAGCTGACTGCTTGGAAATTGAATGCTTGATTTTATCCAAGCGTGGGTTTTCAAATTCTGTGATTGATACTCTGGTCCAAGCCAGAAAACCTGTGACTAGAAGGATTTACCATAAAATATGGAAAAAATATATCTGTTGGTGTGAATCCAAAGGATTCTCCTGGAGTAAGATTAAAATTCCTAAGATTCTCTCCTTTCTCCAAGAAGGTTTGGATAAAGGATTGTCAGCTAGTTCTCTAAAAGGACAGATTTCTGCATTATTAGTCTTGTTGCACAAACGACTGGCAGCTTTGCCAGATGTACAAGCTTTTGTTCAGGCTTTGGTTAGAATCAAGCCTGTTTACAGACCCATGACTCCTCCTTGGAGTCTAAATTTAGTTCTTTCAGTTCTTCAAGGGGTTCCATTTGAACCTTTACATTCCATAGATATTAAGTTACTATCTTGGAAAGTTCTGTTTTTGGTTGCTATTTCTTCTGCTAGAAGAGTTTGTGAATTATCTGCTTTGCAGTCTGATCCACCCTATCTGGTTTTCCATTCAGATAAGGTTGTTTTGTGTACTAAGCCTGGTTTTCTTCCAAAAGTTGTTTCCAACGAGAACATCAACCAGGAAATAGTTGTTCCTTCTTTGTGTCCGAATCCAGTTTCAAAGAAGGAACGTTTATTACACAATTTAGATGTTGTTCGTGCTTTAAAGTTCTATTTAGAAGCAACAAAAGATTTTAGACAAACCTCATCCTTGTTTGTCGTTTACTCTGGTAAGAGGAGAGGTCACAAAGCTACTGCTACCTCTCTCTCTTTCTGGCTGAAAAGCATTATCCGCTTGGCTTATGAGACTGCCGGACGGCAGACTCCTGACCGTATCACAGCTCACTCAACTAGGTCTGTGGCTTCCACATGGGCCTATAAGAATGAGGCTTCTGTTGACCAGATATGTAAGGCAGCGACTTGGTCTTCTCTGCACACTTTTGCCAAATTCTACAAATTTGATATTTTTGCTTCTTCGGAGGCTGTTTTTGGGAGAAAGGTTTTGCAAGCCGTGGTGCCTTCTGATTAGGTAACCTGATTTGCTCCCTCCCTTCATCCGTGTCCTAAAGTTTTGGTATTGGTTCCCACAAGTAATGGATGACGCCGTGGACCGGACACACCAATGTTGGAGAAAACAGAAATTTATGCTTACCTGATAAATTACTTTCTCTAACGGTGTGTCCGGTCCACGACCCGCCCTGTTTTTTTTTTTTAATCAGGTTGAAATTTTTTTTCTTTATACACTACAGTCACCACGGCACCCTATAGTTTCTCCTTTTTCTCCTAACCGTCGGTCGAATGACTGGGGGGCGGAGCCAGAGGGGGAGCTATATGGACAGCTCTTGCTGTGTGCTCTCCTTGCCTTTCCCTGTGGGGGAGAACATTTCCCACAAGTAATGGATGACGCCGTGGACCGGACACACCGTTGGAGAAAGTAATTTATCAGGTAAGCATAAATTCTGTTTTTCCCATTCCTGAAACTGTCATATAAGGAAATAGATAATTTTGCTTTATATGTTGTTTTTTCGCTTACATTTTGCAAGACGTCTTAATCTGACCCTGCCTCAGAAGTTTCTGCTGGAACATTGCTGCCTGACATCGGTTCTACCAAAGCTAAGTGTATTTGCTGTAAAATTGTAGAAATTATTTCGCCGAATGTCATTTGTAATAGTTGTCATGATAAACTTTTACATGCAGATAGTGTATCCATCAGTAATAGTACATTGCCTGTTGCAGTTCCTTCAACTTCTAATGTGCATGTTATACCTGTAAATTTTAATGAGTTTGTTTCTGATTCTATCTAGAAGGCTTTGTCTGCATTTCCACCTTCTAATAAACGTAAAAGGTCTTTTAAAACTTCTCATTTAGATGATGAAATTTCAAATGACCAACAGCATAATAATTTATCCTCTTCTGATGAGGATCTATCTGATACAGAAGATCCTTCCTCAGACATTGACACTGACAAATCTACTTATTTATTTAAAATAGAGTATATGCGTTCTTTATTAAAAGAAGTGTTAATTACTTTGGATATTGAGGTAACCAGTCCTCTTGACGTTCAGTCTAATAAACGTTTAAATGCTGTTTTTAAACCTCCTGTGGTTTCTCCAGGTGTTTTTCCTATTCCTGAGGCTATTTCTGGTATGATTTCTAAGGAATGGAATAAGCCAGGTACTTCTTTTATTCCTTCTTCAAGGTTTAAAAAATTGTATCCTTTACCAGCAAAATCTATAGAGTTTTGGGAAAAAATCCCCAAAGTGGATGGGGCTATTTCTACTCTTGCTAAACGTACCACTATTCCTATGGAAGATAGCACTTCCTTTAAGGATCCTTTAGATAGGAAGCTTGAATCTTATCTAAGGAAGGCCTATTTATATTCAGGTCATCTTCTCAGACCTGCAATTTCTTTGGCTGATGATGCGGCTGCATCAACTTTCTGGTTGGAAAATTTAGCGCAACAGGAATTGGATTCTTACTTATCTAGCATTGTTCGCTTACTGCAATATGCTAATCATTTTATTTGTGATGCTATTTTTGATATTATCAAAATTTATGTTAGATCCATGTCTTTAGCTATATTAGCTAGAAGAGCTTTGTGGCTTAAATCTTGGAATGCTGATATGACATCTAAATCTAGATTGCTATCTCTTTCTTTCCAAGGTAATAATTTATTTGGTTCTCAGTTGGATTCTATTATTTCAACCATCACTGGGGGTAAGGAAGTTTTTCTGCCTCAGGATAAAAAACCTAAGGGTAAATCTAAGGCTTCTAACTGTTTTCGTTCTTTTCGTCAGAATAAGGAACAAAAACTCAATTCTCCCCCAAGGAATCTGCTTCCAATTGGAAGCCTTCCTCAAATTGGAATAAATCCAAGCCATTTAGAAAACCAGTCAGCCCCTAAGTCCGCATGAAGGTGCGGCCCTCATTCCAGCTCAGTTGGTAGGGAGCAGATTAAGGTTTTTCAAGGATATTTGGATAAGATCTGTCCAAAATCAATGGATTCAGAGCATTGTCTCTCAAGGGTATCGAATAGGGTTCAGAGTAAGACCTCCTGTGAGAAGATTTTATTCTCTCACGTATCCCAGCAAATCCAGTAAAAGCTCAGGCTTTCCTGAAGTGTGTTTCAGACCTGGAGTCTTCAGGGGTAATCATGCCAGTTCCTCTTCAGGAACAAGGTTTGGGGTTTTATTCATATCTATTCATTGTCCCAAAAAAGGAAAATTTATTCATACCAGTTCTGGATCTGAAAATTTTGAATCGTTATGTAAGAGTACCAACTTTAAAGATGGTGACTATAAGGACTATTCTGCCTTTTGTTCAGCGAGGACATTATATGTCCACAATAGACTTGCAGGATGCATACCTTCATACCTTCATATTCCGATTCATCCAGAACATTTTCAGTTTCTGAGATTCTCTTTTCTAAACAAGCATTACCAATTTGTTGCTCTTCCGTTTGGCCTAGCAACAGCTCCAAGAATCTTTTCAAAGGTTCTGAGTGCCCTACTCTCTGTAATAAGAGAACAGGGTATTGCGGTGTTTCCTTATTTGGACGATATCTTGGTACTAGCTCAGTCTTTACGTACTGCAGAATCTCACACAAATCAACTAGTGTTGTTTCTTCAGAAACATGGTTGGAGGATCAATTTACCAAAAAGTTTCTTGATTCCTCAGACAAGGGTCACCTTTTTAGGCTTCCAGATATATTCAGTGTCCATGACTCTGTCTCTAACAGACAAGAGACGTTTAAAATTGGTTGCAGCTTGTCGGCACCTTCAGTCTCAGTCATTCCCTTCAGGGGCTATGTGCATGGAAGTTTTAGGTCTCATGACTGCAGCATCGGACGCGATCCCCTTTGCTCGTTTTCACATGAGACCTCTACAGCTTTGTATGCTGAACCAATGGTGCAGGGATTATACAAAGATATCACAATTAATATCCTTAAAGGGACAGTCAACCCAAATTTTCAAATATGTTATTTCTATAGCGTTGCTAACGATATTTAGTTTGCATTGTAGCCTAATTCATTACTCTAAATCGTTTCTGAGCATTACTACTTACTTGTTTGATCTTTGCAGTTTAAAATGCCCGCCTGCCCCCTCCCCTATTTCGTCATCAAGATCCTAAATTTGTTCAGTCCCCAGCTCTATGTCGGCTACTTCTCGTGAATGCACGCTCCTGGTTTTTTAACGCATGCGCATTGCGCTGCTAACACTAGGGGGAAGGAACTAAAAATACTTTCTCAAGTTCTGACACGTCTGATATTTCAGACGTACCAGTGTGCTGCCTGTCATCGTAGTTAACTGTGATGAACCTGCATTTTTAACTTGCTCCTGAAACTCATATAAACATACAATCAAAATCATAGTTACTACATAAGTATTGAAGTAACACAGTTTGTAATACTGTTTTAAAATACCATCTTATTGCTGTCACAGAAATAAGCCGTTTGCCCAGGAGGAGACGGACTTGATCGTACTGCCCAGAATAATTTATAGCAACATACTTATAACGATCAAGTCCGTCTCCCCCTGGGCAAACGGCTTATTTCTGTGACAGTATTGAAGTAACACAGTTTGAAAAATACTGTTTTAAAAAAGCCTGTCCCATAATTCAGCTTTTTTATTGTTCTGCAAGTTGAAGCAACATTCCATAGCTATAAAAACATGCGCCCACAACTGCTTGTTTAGTAAAGGATGTATGTATGATAATGTTACAAAGCACCGTGTGTTTGTGTCATAGCAGCTCTCTCTAAGGTATGCACAAGTCTAGAATTTGTATGCAAAGATGATTGACACATACACAACAATTCTAGACATCTACACTGCGAGGAAATTGTTACGTAAATCAGACTGAGCCAGGACTAATTGTTGTTGAAATAAAACTTGGGAAGATAGATTTTAACGAATATACCCATCCTTTTGTAGTGTCTCGCTAATTAGGTTCTGTTCATAAATGGATGTAGCACTTTACATTGGTATCTCTAACTGAACAAACTACAGAGTTTATTCTATAAAAATGGACATAAGGGTCTATTGCCTATTGATAATAACTGCAGCCAACGACGGCTGAATACAGTGACTAATTAATAAGCTATCTGACTGTTACTAAAAGCTGTGAGCCACAGACCACAACACGTTACTTGTCATATCGGTATAGTGCTGGAGAAACTGACTGGAAAGGATTTGCTACCATTTCTTCCATGAAACAAAGTCTGAGATTGTTACATTTTAAAGTGATGAGTTTAAATAAATGTAGCTCCTTATGATTTTTTTTGGGGGGGTGGATTTTCATAGTATAATATTTAGCCCTGATTAAACAGTAGGAAAAAAAAGTTTCATTCAAATGTAAAATAAACTTCAAAAGATTTTTGTAACTGGTTCAAGGAGCTGGGTTAATTAATTCCTAAATTTATACTAATAAAGCTTTATTAGTCACAAAATACCAGCATTTAAATAATGATATTATATTTCTGGAGCCATTATTCAGTTTAAAGGAACATTTCTATATATGCACAGTATATATTGACACAAAGTGTGATTGTAAATCCAAGCGTATAAAAAACGCTAGGATTTACCATCACTAAAAATAAAAGCTGCTAAACTCACCCTATTTATCTGGCAAGTAGATCGCTAACTCGTCCACCCACAGCACAGAAGCCAATCTAAGGTGTCAGTCAATGGTAGTTGCCAAGCTGCAACTTTATTATTCAACTGCAGTTGCTTTAAACTGAATAATGGCTCCAGAAATATAATATCATTATTTAAATGCTGGTGTTTTGTGACTAATAAAGCTTTATTTGTATTAATTTAGGAATTAATTAACCCAGCTCCTTGAACCAGTTACAAAAATCTTTTGAAGTTTATTTTACATTTGAATGAAACTTTTTTTTCCTACTGTTTAATCAGGGCAAAATATTATATTATGAAAATCCACCCCCCCAAAAAATCATAAGGAGCTACATTTATTTAAACTCATCACTTTAAAATGTAACAATCTCAGACTTTGTTTCATGGAAGAAATGGTAGCAAATCCTTTCCAGTCAGTTTCTCCAGCACTATACCGATATGACAAGTAACGTGTTGTGGTCTGTGGCTCACAGCTTTTAGTAACAGTCAGATAGCTTATTAATTAGTCACTGTATTCAGCCGTCGTTGGCTGCAGTTATTATCAATAGGCAATAGACCCTTATGTCCATTTTTATAGAATAAACTCTGTAGTTTGTTCAGTTAGAGATACCAATGTAAAGTGCTACATCCATTTATGAACAGAACCTAATTAGCGAGACACTACAAAAGGATGGGTATATTCGTTAAAATCTATCTTCCCAAGTTTTATTTCAACAACAATTAGTCCTGGCTCAGTCTGATTTACGTAACAATTTCCTCGCAGTGTAGATGTCTAGAATTGTTGTGTATGTGTCAATCATCTTTGCATACAAATTCTAGACTTGTGCATACCTTAGAGAGAGCTGCTATGACACAAACACACGGTGCTTTGTAACATTATCATACATACATCCTTTACTAAACAAGCAGTTGTGGGCGCATGTTTTTATAGCTATGGAATGTTGCTTCAACTTGCAGAACAATAAAAAAGCTGAATTATGGGACAGGCTTTTTTAAAACAGTATTTTTCAAACTGTGTTACTTCAATACTGTACCAGACACAATGTCCTCTGGAATTATTTTCTTTGAAGATGAAACAAACAGAACAGAGGAGGAAAAAGTATTGTCATCCAGTCTAGAAACCGGAGTTTCTTCAGTGTCTAGAATGTTTGCTAAGCCCAGATGAAATTAAAACACATAAGTCTTCCTAGTCAAAATAACGGACACAAAGGTCTGACATTAAATATTTTAGGACATGACGATAATCATTTTTTGAAAATCTTGATAATTATGCATAAATTTCAGCAAAAAATATTTAAATTTACAAAGAAAGAAAAAAAGGCAATAATTGGCTTTTTGTGCAGTATAACAGCATACAAATAACTGTGATGAACCGGCATTTTTAACTTGCTCCTGAAACTCATATAAACATACAATCAAAATCATAGTTACTAAGTATTGAAGTAACACAGTTTGCAATACTGTTTTAAAATACCATCTTATTGCTGTCACAGAAATAAGCCGTTTGCCCAGGAGGAGACGGACTTGATTGTTATAAGTATGTTGCTATAAATTATTCTGGGCAGTATGATCAAGTCCGTCTCCTCCTGGGCAAACGGCTTATTTCTGTGACAGCAATAAGATGGTATTTTAAAACAGTATTGCAAACTGTGTTACTTCAATACTTATGTAGTAACTATGATTTTGATTGTATGTTTATATGAGTTTCAGGAGCAAGTTAAAAATGCAGGTTCATCACAGTTAACTACGATGACAGGCAGCACACTGGTACGTCTGAAATATCAGACGTGTCAGAACTTGAGAAAGTATTTTTAGTTCCTTCCCCCTAGTGTTAGCAGCGCAATGCGCATGCGTTAAAAAACCAGGAGCGTGCATTCACGAGAAGTAGCCGACATAGAGCTGGGGACTGAACAAACTTAGGATCTTGATGACGAAATAGGGGAGGGGGCAGGCGGGCATTTTAAACTGCAAAGATCAAACAAGTAAGTAGTAATGCTCAGAAACGATTTAGAGTAATGAATTAGGCTACAGTGCAAACTAAATATCGTTAGCAACTTTATAGAAATAACATATTTGAAAATATGGGTTGACTGTCCCTTTAAATCCCAATGTACGACACTCTCTGACGTGGTGGATAGATCACCATCGTTTAGTTCAAGGGGCTTCTTTTGTTCGGCCAACCTGTACTGTGATCACAACAGATGCGAGTCTTTCAGGTTGGGGAGCTGTTTGGGGATCTCTGACAGCACAAGTGGTTTGGAAATCTCAAGAGGCGAGATTACCAATAAATATTTTAGAACTCCATTCAATTCTCAGAGCTCTTCAGTTTTGGCCTCTGTTAAAGAGAGAACCATTAATTTGTTTTCAGACAGACAATATCACAACAGTGGCATATGTCAATCATCAGGGTGGGACTCACAGTTCCCAAGCTATGAAAGAAGTATCTCGGATACTTGCTTGGGCGGAATCCAGCTCCTGTCTAATCTCTGCGGTACATATCCCAGGTGTAGACAATTGGGAGGCGGATTATCTCAGCCGCCAGACTTTATATCCATGGGAGTGGTCTCTCCATCCAGATGTATTTTCTCAGATTGTTCAGATGTGGGGTCTTCCAGAGATATATCTCATGGCCTTTCATCTAAACAAGAAACTTCCCAGATACCTGTCCAGGTCCAGAGATGTACAGGCGGAAGCAGTGGATGTGCTGACACTTCTTTGGTGTTATCATCCTGCTTACATTTTCCCGCCTCTAGTTCTCCTTCCAAGAGTGATCTCCAAAATCATCATGGAACAATCATTTGTGCTGCTGGTGGCTCCAGCATGGCCACACAGGTTTTGGTATGCGGATCTGGTTTGGATGTCAAGTTGCCCGCCTTGGCCACTTCCGTTACAGCCAGACCTACTATCTCAAGGTCCGTTTTTCCATCAGGATCTCAAATCATTAAATTTGAACATATGGAAATTGAACGCTTAGTTCTAAGTCATAGAGGTTTCTCTGACTCAGTGATTAATACTATGTTTCAAGTTCGTAAATCTGTCTCTAGAAAGATTTATTATAGAGTTTGGAAGACTTACATTTCATGGTGTTCTTCTCATAAATTCTCCTGGCATTCTTTTAGAATTCCTAGAATTTTACAGTTTCTTCAGGATGGTTTGGATAAAGGTTTGTCTGCAAGTTCCTTGAAAGGACAAATCTCCGCTCTTTCTGTTTTATTTCACAAGAAAGATTGCTATACTTCCTGATATACATTGTTTTGTACAGGCTTTAGTTCGTATTAAGCCTGTCATTAAATCAATTTCTCCTCCTTGGAGTCTTAATTTGGTTTTGAAGGCCTTACAGGCTCCTCCATTTGAACCTATACATTCTTTGGACATTAAACTACTTTCTTGGAAAGTGTTGTTCCTTTTGGGCATCTCTTCTGCTAGAAGAGTTTCTGAGCGATCTGCTCTTTCTTGTGAGTCTCCTTTTCTGATTTTTCATCAGGATAAGGCAGTTTTGCGGACTTCTTTTCAATTTTTACCTAAGGTTGTGAATTCTAACAACATTAATAGAGAAATTGTTGTCCCTTCCTTATGTCCTAATCCTAAGAATTCTTTGGAAAGATCCTTGCATTCTTTGGATGTGGTCAGAGCTTTGAAATATTATGTGGAAGCTACTAAAGATTTCAGGATGACTTCCAGTCTAATTGTTTTATTTTCTGGTCCTAAGAAAGGTCAGAAGGCTTCTGCTATTTCCTTGGCTTCTTGGTTGAAACTTTTGATTCATCAAGCTTATTTGGAGTCAGGTCAGGCCCCGCCTCAGAGAATTACAGCTCATTCTACTAGATCAGTCTCCACTTCGTGGGCTTTTAAGAATGAAGCTTTAGTTGATCAGATTTGCAAAGCAGCAACTTGGTCTTCTTTGCATACATTTACTAAATTCTACCGTTTTGATGTATTTGCTTCTTCGGAAGCAGTTTTTGGTAGAAAAGTTCTTCAGACAGCTGTTTCAGTTTGATTCTTCTGCTTTTGATTTGTTTTTTTCTTTCAATTTTGAAAATAGTTCTTTTTTTGGGTTGTGGATTAATTTTTTTCAGCGGAAAATGGCTGTTTTTATTTTATTCCCTCTCTAGTGACTCTTGAATGGAGATCCACATCTTGGGTATTGCTATCCCATACGTCACTAGCTCATGGACTCTTGCCAATTACATGAAAGAGAACATAATTTATGTAAGAACTTACCTGATAAATTAATTTCTTTCATATTGGCAAGAGTCCATAAGGCCCACACTTTTTTATGGTGGTTATGATTTTTTGTATAAGGCACAATTATTTCCAAATTTCTTTTGTTGATGCTTTCTACTCCTTTCTTTATCACCCCACTGCTTGGCTATTCGTTAAACTGAATTGTGGGTGTGGTGAGGGGTGTATTTATAGGCATTTTGAGGTTTGGGAAACTTTGCCCCTCCTGGTAGGATTGTATATCCCATATGTCACTAGCTCATGGACTCTTGCCAATATGAAAGAAATTAATTTATCAGGTAAGTTCTTACATAAATTGTGTTTTTTCTTATATATATTTTAAAATAATTTTGGAAAACTTACACTCTGAAAACATATATATTCATTTAATATAGTGTTTTGTGTCTGTTAAATTATTGTACCATTTTATGCTGAATGTGTTGTTATATTTCTTTGCTTATACATCTTTTTTTACTGAATTTTTTAGTTTAGCTCTGCTTAGTGGCAAATGGATTTATAAGGCTTGCACTTTTATTAACTTATGAATTTGATCTATTTTAGATACGTGAATTGTTAAGCATGTTTTATAAAATAATTTTAAGATTAAAATGATCCTAGTTAGGAAAGCTGCCACACTCTGTTCCAAAAGTTAAAAAGGTTTGACGAGCATCATTTCAAGGCACCTGCCCCTTTGTCAAGCTGAATACAAACTACACACAGTAAGCATTTAAACCCATCTCCAATAATAGGCTGACCAACCAGCCATTGGGATATAAAGGTGCAGGTTTTTTGAATAAAATATTATTTTATTTCTATAATTCTCCAGTTATTGCACTAGCGATGGAGGATACTGTTACTTAGAGGGCACTCCCTCTATTCCTAAAGAGAAATTCCTGTTTATATTGTGAGGAGGCCTTAGTACGTCCCCTCAATTATGTTAAATATGTCTTGATAATGTGATAATTTCAAACATGTTTGATACCACTGTGCCGTCCTCCTCTGAGGAGCTGTTGTCCAGTGAGGTGCGTACCGTACATGCTTATCTCTCTACACATGCAGTTTCCCGTTGCATTGCTGATCCTCCATCTGGAGGGGGCCATTTTTTCACCAGACGTTACTGCGCAGCTCAGACGGCAGTGTCTGCAGCCTTTAATGCTTTACCTCGCCCTGCTAAGCGCAAGTGAAAGGTTACATATTGCACTCCTTCCCAGAGTACATCAGATATTTTATTGGATTTAACTGATAGGGTTATGAGAGAATGAAGTTCTTTCTGAGACTTCAGAGTATGAACATTCTGGGTCGGAGTCTGCTGCCTCTAAACCTCCGGCTGCGGAGGAACCAGACTTTAGTTTTAGGAACTTTTCTTCTAAAGGAAGTTTTTTGGCGATTTCAGTGGTTCCAGGGGCCAAAGTGCTTGAGGAACCTTTGATTCCTAAATTGGATAGAGTTTGAGGACAAGGTGGTACCTTATCCTTCTCTGCTCCTGTTAGATGGCGAACATTATTAATAATGGGACTTCTCCTTTTAACAAATCGTTTCCGGTCCTGGACTCTCAATGGAGTTGTGAGGTTCCGTCCCTAAAAGGGATGGCGCTATCTTCACCCTTGCTAACGTTATACTATACCGTTTGAGGATAACTCTTCGTTTTAAGAGCCCATGGATAAAGGATGGAAACTCTGTTAAGAAAGTTGTTTCAACATACGGGATATTTGTTTACTCCGGAGACGGTCGTTGCTGCGGTTCCTGGAGAAACTACCTTCTGGTGTGACTCCTTTATAGGGTTTATCGGGGGTTGCCTCGATGTTACTCAGGAAAGATTTACTGCCTTGAGGGTTGCTAATTCTTTTATCTGTGATGCTATTAGGCAGATTATTTGCCTAAATGCTAAGACTTTAATTATTTTGTTTTTGTTCAGGCCCGTCGGGCTCTGGCTGAAGTCATGGTCTGCGGATATGACTTCTAAGTCTAGACTTCTTTCTCTCCACCTTTAAGGGAATGATTTTGTTTGGTCCAGGCCTGGACTCAATTATCTCCATGGTCACAAGGGGCAAGGGGCCCTTCTACAGCAAGAGAATATGAACGAGTCTAAGGGACAATTTTCGTTTTGATAATGCCTGTCAGCAGTCCTCCGCTAAACCTGAGCAAAACAAGAGTTTTTGGAAGCCGGCTCAGTCCTGGAACAAATCCAAGCAGAGAAAGAAGCATGCTGAGTCTAAGTCGGCATAAACGGGCTGTCCCCGGTCATCTTCTGGATCGTGTAGAGGGCAGAGTGGAGTGTCACTCATTTCAGTCGCTTGGTTGAGGGACGTGCAGGATCCATGGGTCCTGGAGGTCACAGCTCAGGGTTACAAGATAGGTTTCAAGTCTCAGCCACCCAAGGGCAGTTCCTCCTATCTCTCCTGTCTTCCTGACCAGAAAAGAGGTTTGATTCCCCGCTAACCCAGAATTCTCCAAGAAGTTTTTCGGAGAGTGGACCATTCGCAATCTTTCCTCTTATCTTCCATCCATGGGATCGAAGAAGACATTATAGAAAGAGTTCTCTTGTTTCAAGTACCAGGTTAGAATTCTCAGGTACTATAATAGTCTCCATGGACAGGAGAACATTTCTAGCAGACCGGAGACGTTGCTCGACATGTCTTGTCCTCCAGACCTCCTTAGGGCCATCTGTGGCTCAATGTATGGAGGTCATTGGCCTCATGGTGTCCAGCATGGACATAATTTCCTTTGCCAAGTTTCACCTCGCATTTATAACTTCGCATGCTGAAGCAGTGGAACGGCGATCATTCCGATCTGTCTCTACAGATTTCTCTGGACAACCGGCCGAGAGAATCGCTCTCTTGGTGTTTTTGTTTGGATCCCTTGTTCAAGGGATGTCCGTCTCAAGACTATCCTGGGTGAGTGTGACTACAGTTGCGAGTCTGTCAGGATGGTTAGCTGTTTGGGGTGCCAGGAAGGCACAGGGCCTATAGACTCAGAAGGAAAAGCTCCTTCCTGATCGCATTTGGGATCTTCGGGCAATATGCAATGCTCTGAAGGCTCGGCCTCTGCTGGGTTCGCCCCAGTTTCCAATCAGACAATATATTCTCGGTGGCTTACATCAACCACCAGGGGGGGAACGAGTAGCTACCTAGCTATGAGGGAAGTATCTCGGATTATGAAGTGGACTGAGACCCACATTTGTTCGCTGTCAGAGATCCATATTCTGGGTGTGGACAACTTGGAAGCCGATTTTCTCAGCAGACAATACTTTATTCGGGGGATTTGTCTCTCCATCCCGAGTGTTTGCGAAATTTGCAAGAGGAAGATCTCATGACGTCTTATTACCGAGTTACCAGATATGGGTCGTGGTACAGGGATCCTCAGGCGGAGCTAACAGATGTATTAACGGGCCCTTGGAGGTTCAATCTAATTTATCTTTTACGGCCCTTACCACTACTTCCTAGTGTAGTGGCTCGAATCAAGCAGGCGTCAGTGATACTGATTGTTCTGCGAAGGATATGGTTCACGGACTAGTGGGGATGTCTTTATCTCCTCCGTGGAAGTTATCTTCTGCTGACCAAGGTCTCTTCATCTATGTCTAGATCTCTGAGGCTGACTGCGTGGAGATTGAACGCTTAGTCCTAGCTAAGAGATGGTTTTCTGGGAGCGTTATTTTTACTGTAGAATAAAAAAAAAATGGAAAACAGCACACCAATTTACCTCTTCCAGTGGGGCACGGAGTAACAGACTTGCCAAGTCTCAACAAAGTCCAAAATTTCAAGGAATTCCAGCCACCAATTTCTTTTAAAAGACCTTTATTCTTTTGTCATGGGTCCCATTGATATACAACGTTTCAAGCCAGCATTAGGCTCTTAGTCGTGTACATGACTAAGAGCCTAATGCTGGCTTGAAACGTATATCAATGGGACCCATGACAAAAGAATAAAGGTCTTTTAAAAGAAATTGGTGGCTGGAGTTTCTTGAAATTTTTGAGCGTTATTTTTACTCTCATTCAAGCTTGTAGCTGGTTGCTAGTCGCATCTATCATAAGGTGTGGAGGACCTACTTATTCTGTTCTCCAGGATAAACTGGAGAAGGGCTTTTCTGCAGATTTCGGCCCTGTCTGTTACTGCACAAGAGGTTTGCTGAGCTTCCTGATGTGCAGTCACTTGTAAAGGCTCTGCTAGGATCAGACCTGTGTTTAGATCTATTGCTCCTCCTTGGAGTTTAAATCTTGTTCTTTAGGTTTTGCACGGGCTCCGCTGGAGCCATTGCATGAAGTAGACATAAAATTGTCTTGGAAGGTTCCTTTTCTATGGGTTATTGCTTCTGCGTGCAGAATATCTGTAATTACTGCCTTGCAATGCGTCCCTCCTTATCTGGCTTTCCATGCTGATAAGACTGTTCTACGACCCAAGTTAGGTTTTCTTTTTAAGGTTGTGTCAATTTGCAACATCAATCAGGAGATTGTGGTTCCTTTCCTATGTCCTACTTTTTCTTTGTCGAAGGAACGTTTTCAACGTAATTCTGGATGTGGTTTGTGCCTTGAAGTCTTATCTTCAGGCCACAAAGGAATTTAGACAAACTTCTTTTCTTCTGTTATGTGTGATCAGTCCACGGGTCATCATTACTTCTGGGATATAACTCCTCCCCAACAGGAAATGCAAGAGGATTCACCCAGCAGAGCTGCATATAGCTCCTCCCCTCTACGTCAGTCCCAGTCATTCTCTTGCACCCAACGACTAGATAGGATGTGTGAGAGGACTATGGTGATTATACTTAGTTTTTATGACTTCAATCAAAAGTTTGTTATTTTAAAATAGCACCGGAGCGTGTTATTACTTCTCTGGCAGAGTTTGAGGAAGAATCTGACAGAGATTTTTTACTATGATTTTAACCGGAGTCGTTAAGATCATATTGCTGTTCTCGACCATCTGAGGGAGGTAAAGGCTTCAGATCAGGGGACAGCGGGCAGATGAATCTGCATTGAGGTATGTGGCAGTTTTTATTTTCTGAATGGAATTGATGAGAAAAGCCTGCCATACCGTTAAAATGACATGTATGTATACACTTCAGTATTCTGGGGATGGTATTTCACCGGAACTACTGTGTTAAGGTCACTAATCCTTTTAATAACTATTCTCATGTTAAACGTTTTTGCTGGAATGTAGAATCGTTTACATTGCTGAGGTACTGTGTGAATAAATGTTTGGGCATTATTTTCCACTTGGCAGTTTTTTGCTTTAATTGTGACAGTTTCGTTTCTCTTCACTGCTGTGTGGGAGAGGGAGGGGCCGTTTTTGGCGCTCTTTGCTACGCATCAAAAAATTCCAGTCAGCTACTTTTATATGTCCTGCATGATCCGGTTCATCTCTGACAGATCTCAGGGGTCTTCAAACTTCTTTGAAGGGAGGTAAATTCTCTCAGCAGAGCTGTGAGAATTCTTATAGTGACTGTGTATAAAAAACGTTGTTTTGTTTTTCTTATGTACAAATTTAATTAGTGTTGTTTTTTACTAATGGGAACAAACCTTTGCTAAAAGTTGTGTTGTTTTAAAATTTGATGCAATAACTGTTTTTCAGTTCATTATTTCAACTGTCATTTAATCGTTAGTACCTCTTTGAGGCACAGTACGTTTTTTGCTAAAAAAGATTATAACCAAGTTGTAAGTTTTTTGCTAGTGTGTTAAACATGTCTGACTCAGAGGAAGATATCTGTGTCATTTGTTCCAATGCCAAGGTGGAGCCCAATAGAAATTTATGTACTAACTGTATTGATGCTACTTTAAATAAAAGTCAATCTGTACAATGTGAACAAATTTCACCAAACAGCGAGGGGAGAGTTATGCCGACTAACTCGCCTCACGCGACAGTACCTGCATCTCCCGCCCGGGAGGTGCGTGATATTTTGGCGCCTAGTACATCTGGGCGGCCATTACAGATAACATTACAAGATATGGCTACTGTTATGACTGAAGTTTTGTCTAAATTACCTGAACTAAGAGGCAAGCGTGATCACTCTGGGGTGAGAACAGAGTGCGCTGACAATGCTAGGGCCATGTCTGATACTGCGTCACAGCTCGCAGAGCATGAGGACGGAGAGCTTCATTCTGTGGGTGACGGTTCTGATCCAAACAGATTGGACTCAGATATTTCAAATTTTAAATTTAAATTGGAGAACCTCCGTGTACTACTAGGGGAGGTCTTAGCAGCTCTCAACGATTGTAACACTGTTGCAATACCAGAGAAACTGTGTAGGTTGGATAAATACTTTGCGGTACCGGCGAGTACTGACGTTTTTCCTATACCTAAGAGACTAACTGAAATTGTTACTAAGGAGTGGGATAGACCCGGTGTGCCGTTCTCACCCCCTCCAATATTTAGAAAGATGTTTCCAATAGACGCCACCACTCGGGACTTATGGCAAACGGTCCCCAAGGTGGAGGGAGCAGTTTCTACTTTAGCTAAGCGTACCACTATCCCGGTGGAGGATAGCTGTGCTTTCTCAGATCCAATGGATAAAAAATTAGAGGGTTACCTTAAGAAAATGTTTGTTCAACAAGGTTTTATATTACAACCCCTTGCATGTATCGCGCCGATTACGGCTGCGGCAGCATTTTGGATTGAGTCGCTTGAAGAGAACCTTAGTTCCTCTACGCTAGACGACATTACGGACAGGCTTAGAGTCCTTAAACTAGCTAATTCTTTCATTTCGGAGGCCGTAGTACATTTAACCAAACTTACGGCTAAGAACTCAGGATTCGCCATACAGGCACGCAGGGCACTGTGGCTAAAATCCTGGTCAGCTGATGTTACTTCTAAGTCCAAATTACTTAATATACCTTTCAAGGGGCAGTCCTTATTCGGGCCCGGTTTGAAAGAAATTATCGCTGACATTACGGGAGGTAAGGGCCACGCCCTACCTCAAGACAAGGCCAAAGCTAAGGCTAGACAGTCTAATTTTCGTCCCTTTCGGAATTTCAAAACAGGAGCAGCATCAACCTCCACTGCACCAAAACAGGAAGGAGCTGTTGCTCGTTACAGGCAAGGCTGGAAGCCTAACCAGTCCTGGAACAAAAGCAAGCAGGCCAGGAAACCTGCTGCTGCCCCAAAGACAGCATGAACCGAGAGCCCCCGATCCGGGACCGGATCTAGTAGGGGGCAGACTCTCTCTCTTCGCCCAGGCCTGGGCAAGAGATGTTCAGGATCCCTGGGCACTAGAGATCATATCTCAGGGATACCTTCTAGACTTCAAATTATCTCCCCCAAGAGGGAGATTTCATCTGTCAAGGTTGTCAACAAACCAGATAAAGAAAGAAGCGTTTCTACGCTGCGTACAAGATCTGTTAACAATGGGAGTGATCCATCCGGTTCCGTGGTCGGAACAAGGACAAGGGTTCTACTCAAACCTGTTTGTGGTTCCCAAAAAAGAGGGAACTTTCAGGCCAATCTTAGATTTAAAGACTCTAAACAAATTCCTAAGAGTTCCATCGTTCAAAATGGAAACTATTCGGACAATTTTACCCATGATCCAAGAGGGTCAGTACATGACCACAGTGGATTTAAAGGATGCTTACCTTCACATACCGATCCACAAAGATCATCACCGGTATCTAAGGTTTGCCTTCTTAGACAGGCACTACCAGTTTGTAGCTCTTCCATTCGGATTGGCTACGGCTCCAAGAATCTTCACAAAGGTTCTGGGTGCCCTTCTAGCGGTACTAAGACCGCGAGGGATTTCGGTAGCTCCGTACCTAGACGACATTCTAATACAAGCTTCAAGCTTTCAAACTGCCAAGTCTCATACAGAGTTAGTTCTGGCATTTCTAAGGTCGCATGGATGGAAAGTGAACGAAAAGAAGAGTTCTCTCTTTCCTCTCACAAGAGTTCCATTCTTGGGGACTCTTATAGATTCTGTAGAAATGAAGATTTACCTGACAGAAGACAGGTTAACAAAACTTCAAAATGCATGCCGCGTCCTTCATTCCATTCAACACCCGTCAGTAGCTCAATGCATGGAGGTGATCGGCTTAATGGTAGCGGCAATGGACATAGTACCTTTTGCACGCCTACACCTCAGACCGCTGCAACTATGCATGCTAAGTCAGTGGAATGGGGATTACTCAGATTTGTCCCCTACTCTGAATCTGAATCAAGAGACCAGAAATTCTCTTCTATGGTGGCTTCATCGGCCACACCTGTCCAGGGGAATGCCATTCAGCAGGCCAGACTGGACAATTGTAACAACAGACGCCAGCCTACTAGGTTGGGGCGCTGTCTGGAATTCTCTGAAGGCTCAGGGACTATGGAATCAGGAGGAGAGTCTCCTTCCAATAAACATTCTGGAATTGAGAGCAGTTCTCAATGCCCTTCTGGCTTGGCCCCAGTTAATAACTCGGGGGTTCATCAGGTTTCAGTCGGACAACATCACGACTGTAGCTTACATCAACCATCAGGGAGGGACAAGAAGCTCCCTAGCAATGATGGAAGTATCAAAGATAATTCGCTGGGCAGAGTCTCACTCTTGCCACCTGTCAGCAATCCACATCCCGGGAGTGGAGAACTGGGAGGCGGATTTCTTGAGTCGCCAGACTCTTCATCCGGGGGAGTGGGAACTTCATCCGGAGGTCTTTGCCCAAATACTTCGACGTTGGGGCAAACCAGAGATAGATCTCATGGCGTCTCGCCAGAACGCCAAACTTCCTCGCTACGGGTCCAGATCCAGGGATCCGGGAGCAGTTCTGATAGATGCTTTGACAGCACCTTGGAACTTCAGGATGGCTTATGTGTTTCCACCCTTCCCGCTGCTTCCTCGATTGATTGCCAAAATCAAACAGGAGAGAGCATCAGTAATTCTAATAGCACCTGCTTGGCCACGCAGGACTTGGTATGCAGATCTAGTGGACATGTCATCCTGTCCGCCTTGGTCTCTACCTCTGAGACAGGACCTTCTGATACAGGGTCCATTCAAGCATCAAAATCTAACTTCTCTGAAGCTGACTGCTTGGAAATTGAACGCTTGATTTTATCAAAACGTGGTTTTTCTGAGTCGGTTATTGATACCCTGATTCAGGCTAGGAAGCCTGTTACCAGAAGGATTTACCATAAAATATGGCGGAAATACCTATACTGGTGCGAATCCAAAGGTTACTCCTGGAGTAAGGTTAGGATCGCTAGGATATTGTCTTTTCTACAAGAAGGTTTAGAAAAGGGTTTATCAGCTAGTTCATTAAAGGGACAGATTTCAGCTCTGTCCATCTTGTTACACAGACGTCTGTCAGAAAATCCAGACGTCCAGTCCTTTTGTCAGGCTTTAGCTAGGATCAAGCCTGTGTTTAAAGCTGTTGCTCCACCATGGAGTTTAAACTTAGTTCTTAACGTTTTACAGGGTGTTCCGTTTGAACCCCTTCATTCCATTGATATAAAAATGTTATCTTGGAAAGTTCTGTTTTTAATGGCTATTTCCTCGGCTCGAAGAGTCTCTGAGTTATCAGCCTTACATTGTGATTCCCCTTATCTGATTTTTCACTCAGACAAGGTAGTTCTGCGTACTAAACCTGGGTTCTTACCTAAGGTAGTCACTAACAGGAACATCAATCAAGAGATTGTTGTCCCATCCTTGTGTCCAAATCCTTCTTCAAAGAAGGAACGTCTTTTACACAATCTGGATGTAGTTCGTGCCCTCAAGTTCTACTTGCAGGCAACTAAAGATTTTCGCCAAACTTCTTCCTTGTTTGTCGTTTACTCTGGACAGAGGAGAGGTCAAAAAGCTTCTGCTACCTCTCTCTCTTTTTGGCTTCGTAGCATAATACGTTTAGCCTATGAGACTGCTGGACAGCAGCCTCCTGAAAGAATTACAGCTCACTCCACTAGAGCTGTGGCTTCCACTTGGGCCTTTAAGAATGAGGCCTCTGTTGAACAGATTTGCAAGGCTGCAACTTGGTCTTCGCTTCATACTTTTTCCAAATTTTACAAATTTGACACTTTTGCTTCTTCGGAGGCTATTTTTGGGAGAAAGGTTCTTCAGGCAGTGGTTCCTTCTGTATAATGAGCCTGCCTATCCCTCCCGTCATCCGTGTACTTTTGCTTTGGTATTGGTATCCCAGAAGTAATGATGACCCGTGGACTGATCACACATAACAGAAGAAAACATAATTTATGCTTACCTGATAAATTCCTTTCTTCTGTTGTGTGATCAGTCCACGGCCCGCCCTGTTTTAAGGCAGGTAAATATCTTTTAAATTATACTCCAGTCACCACTTCACCCTTGGTTACTCCTTTCTCGTTGTTTCTTGGTCGAATGACTGGGACTGACGTAGAGGGGAGGAGCTATATGCAGCTCTGCTGGGTGAATCCTCTTGCATTTCCTGTTGGGGAGGAGTTATATCCCAGAAGTAATGATGACCCGTGGACTGATCACACAACAGAAGAAAGGAATTTATCAGGTAAGCATAAATTATGTTTTTCTGTTTGTTCTCTTTCCAGGAAGAGTGGGGGTCAAAGGGCCTCTTAGACTTCCTTATCTTTTTGTCTGAGGAGTGTCCTCCGATTCACATTGAGACAGAGGGACATAAGCCGCCTCCCTGAGGATTACTGCTCATTCAACTAGAGCTGCAGCCTCTTCTTGGGCCTTTAAGAACGAGGCTTCTATGGAGCCGATTTGTAAGGCGGCTACTTGGTCCTCTTTACATACTTTTGCAAAATGTTACAAATTTGATGTTTTTGCTTCGGCGGAAGCAGCTTTTGAGAGCAAAGTTCTGCAGGATGTAGTGCCCTCAGTATAGGGTCCGCCTCCTTTTACCCTCCCATTTTTTTTTCATTCAGTGTACTCTAGAGCTTGGGTATTTGTTCCCACAAGTAATGAATGACGCAGTGGACTCTCCTCCCATTAAGATGGAAAACATAAATTATGCTTACCTGATGATAATTTCATTTCCATCTGTGGGAGCAGAGTCCACTGCTCCCGCCTGTTTGCTCCGGTGGGCGGACCTAAATGTAATATTATTCTTCTGGCACCTTTTATACCCTGATATTTCTCCTACTGTTCTTTGTTCCCTTGGCAGAATGACTGGGGGATGAAGGGAGTGAGGGAGGTATTTAAGCCTTTGGCTGGGGTGTCTTTGCCTCCTCCAGGTGGCCAGGTTCTTAATTCCTACAAGTAATGAATGAAGCAGTGGACTCTCCTCCCACAAATGGAAATTAAATTATCAGGTAAGCATAATTTATGTTTTCACTTGTGGAACAGTGTGTGCAGCTTTCATATGTTTTACAAGTATACTGGAGCAAGAGGGTAAACTCCACAAGCTTGCACCCACTCATATGGTGTTTTGAGATTTCTACAAGGGAGTGCTGGTAACAACCTACATGCTTTACTTGATCCTAGTTAGGAGTCTGGTCTTCCTGCCCATTTTCTGTGGTTAATGTAAAGCACTTTTTTTGTAATCTTATCCAAATTAATTTTCAATGAATGAACCAAAATATTCAAATTATATTATCTTAAAGGCAATGGAATCGGTTTCAAATCAATGACATCAAAGTATTTGGTTTGTGTCAAAAATCAATGACATGAATAAAAAAAACTTTAAGATTACAGATATCATTGCAAGCACAATATATATGTGTGTGTAAATTATGAATATGTGTGTTGGTGTCTTTTAAACTATCTTAAGTGACAAACAAAATAAATATCACTATGGTCAAAACTTATTGTGATAATTCTCAAAAGTGAAAAATCTATTTATAGTGATATATATATATATAGTAATCTATTGTGTGGCCTTGTTTGCTGTGTTTCTCAAATGTTATATTAACTTTGTTTTGGCACAGTTTATGGAACCTTTATCTGAAAAGAGGGATACCACTGCTCTTATGGGCGGTATCAGGAAATGCAGGAAAGTTCTCTTCTTTGAAAAGCACAAATGGGCTAATAGAGGCTGCACCCTGTGTGAGCAACTTCCCATAGGCTACGCTACTGAGCTCTGCCAATCCCCAATTTTTTTTTACCTATCTTAAGTAGATAGGCAACTATAAACCCAATTGTGCTAATCACAACACAATGACAGGAATTCAGAGAGACATTTTATTAAAAATGTTACTGAGGTGCATGAGCAGTATTCACAGATGTCAACATGATCATTTTGCAAAGTGAGTTTCAGTGTAGAAGTTAAAAAAAAAAAATGTTAAAGTTTAAGTTGAAACTAATTGTGCAGTTTAGTTTTGTACTTCCTACTCCTTTTTACTGGCTAATAGTGGCATCTGCCTATGCTTCAGTGGGGCAGAGGGACACCTCTGTAAGAAGGAAACTTAGGTTTGTTCAGTTCAGGTACATGAAATTTGTTTCTGTTTAAAAAAAAAAAAAAAAAAAGATATAGTTTTAAAATTCCCTGTTTTAGGTTAAAAAAAAAAAAAGTTACTATAATGTTTTCTTAACAGCAAGTACAAAATTCTGTATTTTTTTCCATTTATAGATCATTGTGTTTGTGCCTCCTATTCATATCCTGTAAAAGTTACTTTTTGCTCTGCAAGATCTTGGCTGCTTTGTAGTAAAATCTGATAGTGCAACTCCCCAGGTAGATTCAAATATTGACCATTGATGAAGTTATGAGGAAATCATATTTTTTTTTGTGTCTCTTCTATTAGAGATTTTCTTTTCTTCTTCTCACCTGATTAAATAAAGAACGTAAGGTATTTTTATTTCTGCTTCTCAGTTTTGGAATTAATAGAAGTCTCTTCTTGAAGTTTATTTTATCTCAGAGGTTTCTCTCCTGGTTGTAGGCTAGTTCCTCAATCTGCTCTGCAGCTTTAGAATTTTGCCGTATTATCATTCCATTTAAAGGTTGTTTTCCCTTAAAACATTCTGTTGTTTATATGGTTTAATTTTTCTGGGGTTGGGTCCAGAATTTTTTGCCAGGACTGTTTGCCTTGCTGCAGGGGTTTAGCCCTCCCCTGTTAAAATAAATTGTATAAGCATATGTTATTCCCCACCTCCCTCTATTCATTGGTGCCTCCATGTTGACATCTATCTTTCTCCAACATAGGTGTGTCCGGTCCACGGCGTCATCCTTACTTGTGGGATATTCTCTTCCCCAACAGGAAATGGCAAAGAGCCCAGCAAAGCTGGTCACATGATCCCTCCTAGGCTCCGCCTACCCCAGTCATTCTCTTTGCCGTTGTACAGGCAACATCTCCACGGAGATGGCTTAGAGTTTTTTAGTGTTTAACTGTAGTTTTTATTATTCAATCAAGAGTTTGTTATTTTGAAATAGTGCTGGTATGTACTATTTACTCAGAAACAGAAAAGAGATGAAGATTTCTGTTTGTATGAGGAAAATGATTTTAGCAACCGTCACTAAAATCCATGGCTGTTCCACACAGGACTGTTGAGAGCAATTAACTTCAGTTGGGGGAACAGTGAGCAGTCTCTTGCTGCTTGAGGTATGACACATTCTAACAAGACGATGTAATGCTGGAAGCTGTCATTTTCCCTATGGGATCCGGTAAGCCATGTTTATTAAGATCGTAAATAAGGGCTTCACAAGGGCTTATTAAGACTGTAGACTTTTTCTGGGCTAAATCGATTCATTATTAACACATATTTAGCCTTGAGGAATCATTTATTCTGGGTATTTTGATATAATAATATCGGCAGGCACTGTTTTAGACACCTTATCCTTTAGGGGCTTTCCCAAATCATAGGCAGAGCCTCATTTTCGCGCCGGTGTTGCGCACTTGTTTTTGAGAGGCATGACATGCAGTCGCATGTGAGAGGAGCTCTGATACTTAGAAAAGACTTTCTGAAGGCGTCATTTGGTATCGTATTCCCCTTTGGGCTTGGTTGGGTCTCAGCAAAGCAGATACCAGGGACTGTAAAGGGGTTAAAGTTAAAAACGGCTCCGGTTCCGTTATTTTAAGGGTTAAAGCTTCCAAATTTGGTGTGCAATACTTTTAAGGCTTTAAGACACTGTGGTGAAAATTTGGTGAATTTTGAACAATTCCTTCATGTTTTTTCGCAATTGCAGTAATAAAGTGTGTTCAGTTTAAAATTTAAAGTGACAGTAACGGTTTTATTTTAAAACGTTTTTTTGTACTTTGTTATCAAGTTTATGCCTGTTTAACATGTCTGAACTACCAGATAGACTGTGTTCTGAATGTGGGGAAGCCAGAATTCCCATTCATTTAAATAAATGTGATTTATGTGACAATGACAATGATGCCCAAGATGATTCCTCAAGTGAGGGGAGTAAGCATGGTACTGCATCATTCCCTCCTTCGTCTACACGAGTCTTGCCCACTCAGGAGGCCCCTAGTACATCTAGCGCGCCAATACTCCTTACTATGCAACAATTAACGGCTGTAATGGATAATTCTGTCAAAAACATTTTAGCCAAAATGAACACTTATCAGCGTAAGCGCGACTGCTCTGTTTTAGATACTGAAGAGCATGACGACGCTGATAATAATGGTTCTGAAGGGCCCCTAACCCAGTCTGATGGGGCCAGGGAGGTTTTGTCTGAGGGAGAAATTACTGATTCAGGGAACATTTCTCAACAAGCTGAACCTGATGTGATTACGTTTAAATTTAAGTTGGAACATCTCCGCATTCTGCTTAAGGAGGTATTATCCACTCTGGATGATTGTGACAAGTTGGTCATCCCAGAGAAACTATGTAAAATGGACAAGTTCCTAGAGGTCCCGGGGCTCCCAGAAGCTTTTCCTATACCCAAGCGGGTGGCGGACATTGTTAATAAAGAATGGGAAAGGCCCGGTATTCCTTTCGTCCCTCCCCCCATATTTAAAAAATTGTTTCCTATGGTCGACCCCAGAAAGGACTTATGGCAGACAGTCCCCAAGGTCGAGGGAGCGGTTTCCACTTTAAACAAACGCACCACTATACCCATAGAGGATAGTTGTGCTTTCAAAGATCCTATGGATAAAAAATTAGAAGGTTTACTTAAAAAGATGTTTGTTCAGCAGGGTTACCTTCTACAACCAATTTCATGCATTGTCCCTGTAGCTACAGCCGCATGTTTCTGGTTCGATGAGCTGATAAAGGCGGTCGATAGTGATTCTCCTCCTTATGAGGAGATTATGGACAGAATCAATGCTCTCAAATTGGCTAATTCTTTCACCCTAGACGCCACTTTGCAATTGGCTAGGTTAGCGGCTAAGAATTCTGGGTTTGCTATTGTGGCGCGCAGAGCGCTTTGGTTGAAATCTTGGTCAGCTGATGCGTCTTCCAAGAACAAGCTACTTAACATTCCTTTCAAGGGGAAAACGCTGTTTGGCCCTGACTTGAAAGAGATTATCTCTGATATCACTGGGGGTAAGGGCCACGCCCTTCCTCAGGATCGGCCTTTCAAGGCAAAAAATAAACCTAATTTTCGTCCCTTTCGTAGAAATGGACCAGCCCAAAGTGCTACGTCCTCTAAGCAAGAGGGTAATACTTCTCAAGCCAAGCCAGCTTGGAGACCAATGCAAGGCTGGAACAAGGGAAAGCAGGCCAAGAAACCTGCCACTGCTACCAAGACAGCATGAAATGTTGGCCCCCGATCCGGGACCGGATCTGGTGGGGGGCAGACTCTCTCTCTTCGCTCAGGCTTGGGCAAGAGATGTTCTGGATCCTTGGGCGCTAGAAATAGTCTCCCAAGGTTATCTTCTGGAATTCAAGGGGCTTCCCCCAAGGGGGAGGTTCCACAGGTCTCAGTTGTCTTCAGACCACATAAAAAGACAGGCGTTCTTACATTGTGTAGAAGACCTGTTAAAAATGGGAGTGATTCATCCTGTTCCATTAAGAGAACAAGGGATGGGGTTCTACTCCAATCTGTTCATAGTTCCCAAAAAAGAGGGAACGTTCAGACCAATCTTGGATCTCAAGATCTTAAACAAGTTTCTCAAGGTTCCATCGTTCAAGATGGAAACCATTCGAACTATTCTTCCTTCCATCCAGGAAGGTCAATTCATGACCACAGTGGATTTAAAGGATGCGTATCTACATATTCCTATCCACAAG
The DNA here is from genome assembly GCF_027579735.1 of Bombina bombina. NCBI lineage: Eukaryota > Metazoa > Chordata > Amphibia > Anura > Bombinatoridae > Bombina > Bombina bombina. The sequence continues at coordinate 238,504,193 of NC_069504.1, read as the reverse complement.
GAACATCATCGGTTCCTAAGGTTCGCATTCCTGGACAAGCATTACCAGTTCGTGGCGCTTCCTTTCGGATTAGCCACTGCTCCAAGGATTTTCACAAAGGTACTAGGGTCCCTTCTAGCTGTGCTAAGACCAAGGGGCATTGCTGTAGTACCTTACTTGGACGACATTCTGATTCAAGCGTCGTCCCTTCCTCAAGCAAAGGCTCACACGGACATTGTCCTGGCCTTTCTCAGATCTCACGGATGGAAAGTGAACGTGGAAAAGAGTTCTCTATCTCCGTCAACAAGGGTTCCCTTCTTGGGAACAATCATAGACTCCTTAGAAATGAGGATTTTTCTGACAGAGGCCAGAAAAACAAAACTTCTAGACTCTTGTCGGATACTTCATTCCGTTCCTCTTCCTTCCATAGCGCAGTGCATGGAAGTGATCGGTTTGATGGTAGCGGCAATGGACATAGTTCCTTTTGCGCGCATTCATCTAAGACCATTACAACTGTGCATGCTCAGTCAGTGGAATGGGGACTATACAGACTTGTCTCCGAAGATACAAGTAAATCAGAGGACCAGAGACTCACTCCGTTGGTGGCTGTCCCTGGACAACCTGTCACAAGGGATGACATTCCGCAGACCGGAGTGGGTCATCGTCACGACCGACGCCAGTCTGATTGGCTGGGGCGCGGTCTGGGGATCCCTGAAAGCTCAGGGTCTTTGGTCTCGGGAAGAATCTCTTCTACCGATAAATATTCTGGAACTGAGAGCGATATTCAATGCTCTCAAGGCTTGGCCTCAGCTAGCGAGGGCCAAGTTCATACGGTTTCAATCAGACAACATGACAACTGTTGCGTACATCAACCATCAGGGGGGAACAAGGAGTTCCCTAGCGATGGAAGAAGTGACCAAAATCATTCTATGGGCGGAGTCTCACTCCTGCCACCTGTCTGCTATCCACATCCCAGGAGTGGAAAATTGGGAAGCGGATTTTCTGAGTCGTCAGACATTGCATCCGGGGGAGTGGGAACTCCATCCGGAAATCTTTGCCCAAGTCACTCAGCTGTGGGGCATTCCAGACATGGATCTGATGGCCTCTCGTCAGAACTTCAAAGTTCCTTGCTACGGGTCCAGATCCAGGGATCCCAAGGCGGCTCTAGTGGATGCACTAGTAGCACCTTGGACCTTCAAACTAGCTTATGTGTTCCCGCCGTTTCCTCTCATCCCCAGGCTGGTAGCCAGGATCAATCAGGAGAGGGCGTCGGTGATCTTGATAGCTCCTGCGTGGCCACGCAGGACTTGGTATGCAGATCTGGTGAATATGTCATCGGCTCCACCTTGGAAGCTACCTTTGAGACGAGACCTTCTTGTTCAGGGTCCGTTCGAACATCCGAATCTGGTTTCACTCCAGCTGACTGCTTGGAGATTGAACGCTTGATCTTATCGAAGCGAGGGTTCTCAGATTCTGTTATCGATACTCTTGTTCAGGCCAGAAAGCCTGTAACTAGAAAGATTTACCACAAAATTTGGAAAAAATATATCTGTTGGTGTGAATCTAAAGGATTCCCTTGGGACAAGGTTAAGATTCCTAAGATTCTATCCTTCCTTCAAGAAGGATTGGAAAAAGGATTATCTGCTAGTTCCCTGAAGGGACAGATTTCTGCCTTGTCTGTGTTACTTCACAAAAAGCTGGCAGCTGTGCCAGATGTTCAAGCCTTTGTTCAGGCTCTGGTTAGAATTAAGCCTGTTTACAAACCTTTGACTCCTCCTTGGAGTCTCAACTTAGTTCTTTCAGTTCTTCAGGGGGTTCCGTTTGAACCCTTACATTCCGTTGATATTAAGTTATTATCTTGGAAAGTTTTGTTTTTAGTTGCAATTTCTTCTGCTAGAAGAGTTTCAGAATTATCTGCTCTGCAGTGTTCTCCTCCTTATCTGGTGTTCCATGCAGATAAGGTGGTTTTGCGTACTAAACCTGGTTTTCTTCCAAAAGTTGTTTCTAACAAAAACATTAACCAGGAGATTATCGTACCTTCTCTGTGTCCGAAACCAGTTTCAAAGAAGGAACGTTTGTTGCACAATTTGGATGTTGTTCGCGCTCTAAAATTCTATTTAGATGCTACAAAGGATTTTAGACAAACATCTTCCTTGTTTGTTGTTTATTCCGGTAAAAGGAGAGGTCAAAAAGCAACTTCTACCTCTCTCTCTTTTTGGATTAAAAGCATCATCAGATTGGCTTACGAGACTGCCGGACGGCAGCCTCCCGAAAGAATCACGGCTCATTCCACTAGGGCTGTGGCTTCCACATGGGCCTTCAAGAACGAGGCTTCTGTTGATCAGATATGTAGGGCAGCGACTTGGTCTTCACTGCACACTTTTACCAAATTTTACAAGTTTGATACTTTTGCTTCTTCTGAGGCTATTTTTGGGAGAAAGGTTTTGCAAGCCGTGGTGCCTTCCATTTAGGTGACCTGATTTGCTCCCTCCCTTCATCCGTGTCCTAAAGCTTTGGTATTGGTTCCCACAAGTAAGGATGACGCCGTGGACCGGACACACCTATGTTGGAGAAAACAGAATTTATGTTTACCTGATAAATTACTTTCTCCAACGGTGTGTCCGGTCCACGGCCCGCCCTGGTTTTTTTTTTTAATCAGGTCTGATAATTTATTTTCTTTAACTACAGTCACCACGGTACCATATGGTTTCTCCTATGCAAATATTCCTCCTTAACGTCGGTCGAATGACTGGGGTAGGCGGAGCCTAGGAGGGATCATGTGACCAGCTTTGCTGGGCTCTTTGCCATTTCCTGTTGGGGAAGAGAATATCCCACAAGTAAGGATGACGCCGTGGACCGGACACACCGTTGGAGAAAGTAATTTATCAGGTAAACATAAATTCTGTTTTCACTACATTCCAGTGCTGACCTGTTTGCACATTTGCAGCAACTCTTCATCAGATACCTGTATTGTAACATAGGTTCCATAATAGCAGCATTCATGATTAGTGTGAGGTGCATGAAATGTATTTAGTGTTTTAGTGTCCGTGAGATATGAGGGTGCGACACGAGAGAGGGAGAGCGAGAGATAAACCTGTTTTAATAATAAAAAAAAATGCATAAGAATATTAAGCTTTTTCGGCCCTTTTTTAAATGGCAGTAAACAACTTGTAATTACAAGAAACTTCTGTTATGTTGCTATAGAATAGCCTAAGCCTTAACGCTTTTAAAACAAATGAACATCCTTTTTTTTTTCTTTTCTGTAATTATGTTTCAATAGCCAAACTCCACCCACTAGTTTCCTTATTTGGAATAACCAATCAGGGTTTTAGTCTGTACACAAGAAGGATAACCACTTTCATAAAGTTAGTATAAAATACTCCATACTCCAAAACCATTCAAGGTGATATGTGTATGTATGTGTTTTGCAGTTATCTAATAAAGCCCATCATAGACAGATATATGTTGCAGAGTTAACCTAGAGACGCCAGCAGTGTGCATTTCAAGTTCTGCTAATTTTTCAGAGCTAAATTACATGGAAAAAGGGCAAAATAAATAAGAAAACGTATTTTAAGTTGTTTCATTATGCATAACTAAACATTTTATATAAAATCTCAAGGTGTTTTCTGTCCCTTTATATGTACCTCTCCCTTGGAATCCTTTAATACGTTCTGACTGAATCATTAAAGTCTGACCTTTACTTCCATGTTGATTTAAATAGAAATGTTTTTAAGGAATACTGGCAAACATTTTTACTGCTTTTTATTGTTTCATTTACCTGGTATGTGTTTATTTCACAGGAATTCCGTCAGAAGGTGATGTTGGGAACACCCTTCCTGGTGATTTGGTTGGTTGGCTTTATTGCTGACCTTGACATTGATTCTTGGTTAATCAAAGGATTAATGTATGGTGGAGTTTGGGCCATGGTGCAATTTCTTTCAAAGTAAGTGTAATTACAGCTATGCTTTTGCGTTACTTTTTAAACGAGTCCAGCAAATATAGCCGAGGGCAATATTGGAGCTATGATAAGGGGTGCACTGTATACAAATAAAGTGGGAGATAAACACTTTACTTGATACAATGGATGTTTTCATTTCTTTCATGTAATTGGCAAGAGTCCATGAGCTAGTGATGTATGGGATATACAATCCTACCAGGAGGGGCAAAGTTTCCCAAACCTCAAAATGCCTATAAATACACCCCTCAACACACCCACAATTCAGTTTTACAAACTTTGCCTCCTATGGAGATGGTGAAGTAAGTTTGTGCTACGATTTCTACGTTGACATTCGCTTCTCAGCATTTTGAAGCCCGATTCCTCTGAGTACAGTGAATGTCAGAGGGACATGGAGAGCATTACCTATTGAATGCAGTGATTTCCCTAACGGGGGACTATTTCATATGTTCTCTGTTATCAGTCGTAGATATTCATCTCCTACCTCCCTTTTCAGATCGACGATATACTCTCATGTACCATTACCTCTACTGATAACTGTTTCAGTACTGGTTTGGCTATCTGCTATATGTAAATGGGTGTCTTTGGTAAGTATGTTTTTATTTCTTAAGACACCTCAGCTATGGTTTGGCACTTTATGCATTTATATAAAGTTCTAAATATATGTATTGTACTTATATTTGCCATGAGTCAGGTTCATGTATTTCCTTTTGCAGATTGTCAGTTTCATATTTGGGAAAGGTAATATTGAGAAATATTTTTCTTACCTGGGGTTTAGGCTTTTTTTCAACTGACTACTTGTTTTAGTTTACGGGCTGTCTTAGGCTCGGGGGTGCTCTAAATGCCACTCTTTATTGCGTCATTCTCGGCACGAGAATTTTTTGGCGTGAAAAGCACGTCCGTTGACGCAAGTTCGTCATTTCCAGCATCGTAGTTGACGCAGGGGTTCACATAGGGTTGCGTCATTAGCGGCGAGAGTGTCATTTCCGGACATGGTTGGTGGCAAAAAAATTCTAGTTACGTTGTGCGTCATACTTGGCGCCAAACTTTTTTTCATTATTTATTGCCCCATTGCTTTTGCGTCTTGCTTTTTTCTAAGTTAGAGGGCTATGCTATTTGCATTTTTTCCCATTCCTGAAACTGTCATATAAGGAAATTGATAATTTTGCTTTATATGTTGTTTTATCTTGTACATTCTGCATCAACCTGATCCTGCCTCAGAAGTATCTGCTGTAACTTTGCTGCCTTACATCGGTTCTACCAAAGCTAAGTGCATTTGTTGTAAAATTGTGGAGATTATATCTCCTAATGTCATTTGTATTAGTTGTCATGATAAACTTTTACATGCAGATAGCGTGTCCATCTGTAATAGTACATTACCGGTTGCAGTTCCTTCAACTTCTAATGTACATGATATACCTGTGAATTTTAAAGAATTCGTTACTGATTCTATTCTGAAGGCTTTGTCTGCATTTCCACCTTCTAATAAACATAAGAGGTCTTTTAAAACTTCTCATAAAGTTGATAAAATTTCAAATGACTGACAACATAATGAATTGTCCACTTCTGATGAGGATCTATCTGATTCAGAAGATCCTTCCTCAGACTTTGACACTGACAAATCTACTTATTTATTTAAAATAGAGTATATGCGTTCTTTGTTAAAAGAAGTGTTAATTACTTTGGATATTGAGGAAGCTAGTCCTCTTGATATAAAAACCAGTAAACGTTTAAATGCTGTTTTTAAACCTACTGTGGTTACTCCAGAGGTTTTTCTTACTCCTGATGCTATTTCTGACATGATTTCTAAGGAATGGAATAAGCCAGGTGCTCCTTTTAATCCTTCTGCAAGGTTTAAAAAATTGTATCCTTTACCAGCGGTTGCAATAGAGTTTTGGGAAAAGATCCCCAAAGTTGATGGGGCTATTTCTACTCTTGCTAAACGAACCACTATTCCTATGGAAGATAGTACTTCCTTTAAAAATCCTTTAGATAGGAAGCTTGAATCTTATCTAAGGAAAGCAGTTTTATTTCACAGAAAGATTGCTAAACTTGCTGATATTCACTGTTTTGTACAGGCTTTAGTTTGTATTAAGCCCGTCATTAAATTTAATTTCTCCTCCTTGGAGTCTTAATTTGGTTTTGAAGGCGTTACAGGCTCCTCCGTTTGAGCCTATGCACTCTTTGGACATTAAACTACTTTCTTGGAAAGTGTTGTTCCTTTTGGCCATCTCTTCTGCTAGAAGAGTGTCTGAGCTATCTGCTCTTTCTTGTGAATCTCCTTTTCTGATTTTTCATCAGGATAAGGCAGTCTTGCGGACTTCATTTGAATTTTTACCTAAGGTTGTGAATTCTAACAACATTAGTAGAGAAATTGTTTTCCCTTCCCTGTGTCCTAGTCCTAAGAATCCTTTGGAAAGATCCTTACATTCTTTGGATGTGGTAAGAGCTTTGAAATATTATGTTCAAACTTATTTGGAGTCGGGTCAAGCCCCGCCTCAAAGAATTACAGTTCATTCTACTAGATCAGTCTCCACTTCGTGGGCTTTTAAGAATGAAGCTTCAGTTGATCAGATTTGCAAAGCAGCGACTTGGTCCTCTTTGCATACATTTACTAAATTCTACCGTTTTTATGTATTTGCTTCTTCTGAAGCAGTTTTTGGTAGATAGGTTCTTCAGGCAGCTGTTTCAGTTTGATTCTGCTGATGTTTTAAGTTTTTCTTTTCTTGATGAGAATAACTTATATTTTGGGTTGTGGATTAATTTTTCAGCATATGGCTGTTGCGTGGAGTTCCACATCTTGGGTATTTGATATCCCATACGTCACTAGCTCATGGACTCTTGCCAATTACATGAAAGAAAACATAATTTATGTAAGAACTTACCTGATAAATTCATTTCTTTCATATTGGCAAGAGTCCATGAGGCCCACCCTTTTTTATGGTGGTTATGATTTTTTTGTATAAAGCACAATTATTCGAAATTTCTTTGATGCTTTTTACTCCTTTCTTTATCACCCCACTACTTGGCTATTCGTTAAACTGAATTGTGGGTGTGATGAGGGGTGTATTTATAGGCATTTTGAGGTTTGGGAAACTTTGCCCCTCCTGGTAGAATTGTATATCCCATACGTCACTAGCTCATGGACTCTTGCCAATATGAAAGAAATTAATTTATCAGGTAAGTTCTTACATAAATTATGTTTTTTTTATATGGAGCACATTTTTTATATGATAAATTTGTTTATTCAGAGACAATGAAGTTGAAACATAACAAGAGTTTCTGAGACAAGTGTTCTCCAGAAATATGATAGAGAGATATTAGTCATTTTGTAGTTACTTTATCCTTTACATATAGACTATACCCAAGCTCAGTGTTTGTTTTGGGGGGGGGGGGGGGGAATGATTAATGCAGGAGTAGCATTTTTGTTGAATGAGAATATCTTTAATATGCTGATAGAAGCAACGTTTGTCTTCAGGTATTTGAAGCTTTAACATTTATATTAGGGATTTGCTTTTTATGCCTTTTGTAGTTTGTATAAATCTGTGTTAGCATTGTTTTCTATGCAACAGGTATATAAGAATGTTCATATATAGTTTTAGTTAGAGATCTTTTTCTTTTTTTTCTTTTTTTTAAATATATTTTCAACATTATAATAGTATGAAGAGAATAAAATGTGATCATATGGATAAAAATTGTACTCTTGAATCAATTTTTTTTTTAGGCTTTGAATATGCTATGATTAGATGTACAATTGTATACAAGTCCTTGGCATGATTATAGAAGCAAGCGCATTTTTGCCTCGTTTCCCCCCACACCCCCCAGATCTTAAAGGCAGGTGTTCTTTGTTTATTTAAAACCGCAAATCCTTGGAACTTGTTTTTATTCTTTGTTGCAAGTCCATACAGTTATTATTAATGTACCAGATAAGTGGTGCCATCTGTGTATTTAAGCAGTATGAGTTCATGTAAGTTGATTGTAACGCCAAAGTTTGCTGTCTACCTGGTATATACTCTTCTCTGGTCTTATATGTGCTTGTTATAAATCTTATTAACCCTTTTGCTGCTAGGCAAATTTCATGAAACAAAATCAATTCCAGTGTTACAGTATTTTAATATTGCGTGCACAACTGCAGGGTCACTGCAAAGACCCCAAAAACATAGAAAAAAGTCCACATCGGTAGGACAGCTAAATAAAATCAATCTTTATTTCATTTTATAAGACGGGAGCTAATAATCGAAAAATAGCATGCATATTGTGAATCACTCTCATAAATACCTCCACACAGGTGTAAAAACACCAACTTTCATTAACCCTTAAAGGGATACTAAACTCATTTTTTCTCTTGTTAAGTGTATCCAGTCCACGGATCATCCATTACTTATGGGATATTCTCCTTCCCAACAGGAAGTTGCAAGAGGATCACCCACAGCAGAGCTGCTATATAGCTCCTCCCCTCACTGCCATATCCAGTCATTCGACCGAAACAAGACGAGAAAGGAGAAACCATAGGGTGCAGTGGTGACTGTAGTTTAATTAAAATTTAGACCTGCCTTAAAAGGACAGGGCGGGCCGTGGACTGGATATACTACAAGAGAAATAAATTTATCAGGTAAGCATAAATTATGTTTTCTCTTAAGTGTATCCAGTCCACGGATCATCCATTACTTATGGGATACCAATACCAAAGCTAAAGTACACGGATGATGGGAGGGACAAGGCAGGATTAAACGGAAGGAACCACTGCCTGAAGAACCTTTCTCCCAAAAACAGCCTCCGAAGAAGCAAAAGTATCAAATTTGTAAAATTTTGAAAAGGTGTGAAGCGAAGACCAAGTCGCAGCCTTGCAAATCTGTTCAACAGAGGCCTCATTTTTAAAGGCCCAGGTGGAAGCCACAGCTCTAGTAGAATGAGCTGTAATCCTTTCAGGGGGCTGCTGTCCAGCAGTCTCATAGGCTAAGCGAATTATGCTCCGAAGCCAAAAGGAAAGAGAGGTTGCCGAAGCTTTTTGACCTCTCCTCTGTCCAGAGTAAACGACAAACAGGGAAGATGTTTGGCGAAAATCTTTAGTAGCTTGTAAGTAAAACTTCAAGGCACGGACTACGTCCAGATTATGTAAGAGACGTTCCTTCTTCGAAGAAGGATTAGGACACAATGATGGAACAACAATCTCTTGATTGATATTCTTGTTAGAAACCACCTTAGGTAAAAACCCAGGTTTGGTACGCAGAATTACCTTATCTGCATGAAAAATCAGATAAGGAGAATCACATTGTAAGGCAGATAGCTCAGAGACTCTTCGAGCCGAGGAAATAGCCATCAAAAAC